>NC_143031.1:87505911-87695911 GCF_057628025.1 Oncorhynchus mykiss | reverse complement strand
GTGCGTAGGATACCTACTGTTTGTGTGTGAATGTAAGGAGTAAGGAGCCGGTATTAAATTAATGGTTTCGTACAACAGACCAGCGTTCTCGTGAATAAACCTCATTGACTAATTTAGCCTCCGTCTGTTTCATTCTCTCAGATTTCTTCAATGAGGAGCAGCTGTTTCTGATCCTGGAGTTTGAGTTTGGAGGCAGTGACCTGGAGAACAGTAATGGACAGGTGAGGAGACCTGGAGAACAGTAATGGACAGGTGAGGAGACCTGGAGGACAGTAATGGACAGGTGAGGACACCTGGAGAACAGTAATGGACAGGTGAGAAGACCTGGAGAACAGTAATGGATAGGTGAGGAGAACAGTAATGGACAGGTGAGGAGACCTGGAGAACAGTAATGGACAGGTGAGGAGACCTGGAGAACAGTAATGGATAGGTGAGGAGAACAGTAATGGACAGGTGAGGAGACCTGGAGAACAGTAATGGATAGGTGAGGAGAACAGTAATGGACAGGTGAGGAGACCTGGAGAACAGTAATGGACAGGTGAGGAGACCTGGAGAACAGTAATGGATAGGTGAGGAGAACAGTAATGGACAGGTGAGGAGACCTGGAGAACAGTAATGGACAGGTGAGGAGACCTGGAGAACAGTAATGGACAGGTGAGGACACCTGGAGAACAGTAATGGACAGGTGAGGACACCTGGAGAACAGTAATGGACAGGTGAGGACACCTGGAGAACAGTAATGGACAGGTGGGAACACCTGGAGAACAGTAATGGACAGGTGAGGAGACCTGGAGAACAGTAATGGACAGGTGAGGAGACCTGGAGAACAGTAATGGACAGGTGAGGAGACCTGGAGAACAGTAATGGACAGGTGAGGAGACCTGGAGGACAGTAATGGACAGGTGAGGAGACCTGGAGGACAGTAATGGACAGGTGAGGAGACCTGGAGGACAGTAATGGACAGGTGAGGAGACCTGGAGGACAGTAATGGACAGGTGAGGAGACCTGGAGGACAGTAATGGACAGGTGAGGAGACCTGGAGGACAGTAATGGACAGGTGAGGAGACCTGGAGGACAGTAATGGACAGGTGAGGACACCTTGTTCTGTTTGGTTCTCTACAGTATATCTGATTGGGTGTTTGGTTCTCTACTGTATATCTGATTGGGTGTTTGGTTCTCTACAGTATATCTGATTGGGTGTTTGGTTCTCTACAGTATATCTGATTGGGTGTTTGGTTCTCTACAGTATATCTGATTGGGTGTTTGGTTCTCTACAGTATATCTGACTGGGTGTTTGGTCTTGTGATATGCTTATGAACATACCGAAACTCCCCTCCCTTCCTCTTCTCCGCCCCCTCCCCCCCTCCTCATCATCTCCTCTCCCTGTCCTGTCCACTCTCTCCCCTCTCTCCCCTCTCTCCTCCCTCTCCTCCTCCCTCTCCTCCTCCCCTCTCTCCTCTCTCCTCCTCCCCTCTCTCCTCCTCCCCTCCCTCCTCTCTCCTCTCTCCTCTCTCTCCCCTCCTCCCTCTCTCCTGTCTCCTCTCCAGCTGGCGTCGGTGATGGTGTCTAAGAGTATCCTCCATCAGGTGACTGCTGCTCTGGCTGTGGCTGAACAGGAGCTCTGCTTTGAACACAGGTCTGTCTGTCTGTCTGTCTGTCTGTCTAACCTGGTCTGTCTGGTTACATCTGTCTGTCTGTCTGTCTAACCTGTCTAACCTGTCTGTCTAACCTGTCTGTCTGTCTGTCTAACCTGTCTGTCTGTCTGTCTAACCTGGTCTGTCTGTCTGTCTGACCTGTCTGTCTGTCTGACCTGTCTGTCTGTCTGACCTGTCTGTCTGTCTAACCTGTCTGTCTGTCTAACCTGTCTGTCTGTCTAACCTGTCTGTCTGTCTGTCTGTCTAACCTGTCTGTCTGTCTAACCAGGTCTGTCTGTCTGTCTAACCTGGTCTGTCTGTCTGTCTAACCTGTCTGTCTGTCTAACCAGGTCTGTCTGTCTGTCTAACCTGGTCTGTCTGTCTAACCTGGTCTGTCTGTCTAACCTGGTCTGTCTGTCTAACCTGTCTGTCTGTCTAACCTGTCTGTCTGTCTAACCTGTCTGTCTGTCTAACCTGGTCTGTCTGTCTGTCTAACCTGTCTGTCTGTCTAACCTGTCTGTCTGTCTAACCTGGTCTGTCTGTCTGTCTAACCTGGTCTGTCTGTCTGTCTAACCTGTCTGTCTGTCTGTCTGTCTAACCTGTCTGTCTGTCTGTCTGTCTAACCTGTCTGTCTGTCTAACCAGGTCTGTCTGTCTGTCTAACCTGGTCTGTCTGTCTGTCTAACCTGTCTGTCTGTCTAACCAGGTCTGTCTGTCTGTCTAACCTGGTCTGTCTGTCTAACCTGGTCTGTCTGTCTAACCTGTCTGTCTGTCTAACCTGTCTGTCTGTCTAACCTGCCTGTCTGTCTGTCTAACCTGCCTGTCTGTCTGTCTAACCTGTCTGTCTGTCTAACCTGTCTGTCTGTCTAACCTGTCTGTCTGTCTAACCTGGTCTGTCTGTCTGTCTAACCTGTCTGTCTGTCTGTCTAACCTGGTCTGTCTGTCTGTCTAACCTTGTCTGTCTGTCTGTCTAACCTGTCTGTCTGTCTGTCTAACCTGGTCTGTCTGTCTGTCTAACCTGGTCTGTCTGTCTGTCTAACCTGGTCTGTCTGTCTGTCTAACCTGGTCTGTCTGTCTGTCTAACCTGTCTGTCTGTCTAACCTGGTCTGTCTGTCTGTCTAACCTGTCTGTCTGTCTAACCTGGTCTGTCTGTCTGTCTAACCTGGTCTGTCTGTCTGTCTAACCTGGTCTGTCTGTCTGTCTAACCTGTCTGTCTGTCTAACCTGGTCTGTCTGTCTGTCTAACCTGGTCTGTCTGTCTGTCTAACCTGTCTGTCTGTCTAACCTGTCTGTCTGTCTAACCTGTCTGTCTGGTAACGTCTCTGTCTGTCTGTCTAACCTGTCTGTCTGTCTAACCTGTCTGTCTGTCTAACCTGGCTGTCTGTCCAACCTGTCTGTCTGTCCAACCTGTCTAACCTGTCTGTCCAACCTGTCTGTCTGTCCAACCTGTCTAACCTGTCTGTCCAACCTGTCTGTCTGTCCAACCTGTCTGTCTGTCCAACCTGTCTGTCTGTCCAACCTGTCTGTCTGTCTAACCTGTCTGTCTGTCTAACCTGTCTGTCTAACCTGTCTGTCTGTCTAGTCTGTCTGTCTGTCTAGTCTGTCTGTCTAGTCTGTCTGTCTGTCTAACCTGTCTGTCTGTCTAACCTGTCTGTCTGTCTAACCTGGTCTGTCTGTCTGTCTGTCTAACCTGTCTGTCTGGTAACGTCTGTCTTTCTGTCTGTCTGTCTAACCTGTCTGTCTGTCTAACCTGTCTGTCTGTCTGTCTAACCTGTCTGTCTGTCCAACCTGTCTGTCTGTCTAACCTGGCTGTCTGTCCAACCTGTCTGTCCAACCTGTCTAACCTGTCTAACCTGTCTGTCCAACCTGTCTGTCTGTCTGTCTGTCTAACCTGTCTGTCTGTCTAACCTGTCTGTCTAGTCTGTCTGTCTGTCTAGTCTGTCTGTCTAGTCTGTCTGTCTAGTCTGTCTGTCTGTCTGTCTAACCTGTCTGTCTGTCTAACCTGTCTGTCTGTCTAACCTGTCTGTCTGTCTGTCTAACCTGTCTGTCTGTCTGGTAACACCTGTCTGTCTAACCTGTCTGTCTGTCTGGTAACACCTGTCTGTCTGTCTGGTAACACCTGTCTGTCTGTCTGGTAACACCTGTCTGTCTAACCTGTCTGTCTGTCTGGTAACACCTGTCTGTCTAACCTGTCTGTCTGTCTAACCTGGCTGTCTGTCCAACCTGTCTGTCTGTCCAACCTGTCTAACCTGTCTGTCCAACCTGTCTGTCTGTCTGTCTGTCTAACCTGTCTGTCTGTCTAACCTGTCTGTCTGTCTAGTCTGTCTGTCTGTCTAGTCTGTCTAACCTGTCTGTCTAGTCTGTCTGTCTAGTCTGTCTAGTCTGTCTGTCTAACCTGTCTGTCTGTCTAACCTGTCTGTCTGTCTAACCTGTCTGTCTGTCTGTCTAACCTGTCTGTCTGTCTGGTAACACCTGTCTGTCTAACCTGTCTGTCTGTCTGGTAACACCTGTCTGTCTAACCTGTCTGTCTGTCTGGTAACACCTGTCTGTCTAACCTGTCTGTCTGTCTGTCTAACCTGTCTGTCTGTCTGTCTGGTAACACCTAACTGTGTGTGTTAGTAACCTGTTTTCCTGTCCTCAGAGACCTCCACTGGGGTAATGTGTTGGTCCAGTCCACTAAGGAGAAGGAGGGGTCTGTGTCTAACCTGTCTGTCTGTCTGGTAACACCTGTCTGTCTGTCTGTCTGGTAATACCTGTCTGTCTGTCTGTCTGTCTAACCTGTCTGTTAGTAACCTGTTTTCCTGTCCTCAGAGACCTCCACTGGGGTAATGTGTTGGTCCAGTCCACTAAGGAGAAGGAGGGGTCTGTGTCTAACCTGTCTGTCTGTCTGGTAACACCTGTCTGTCTGTCTGTCTGGTAACACCTGTCTGTCTAACCTGTCTGTTAGTAACCTGTTTTCCTGTCCTCAGAGACCTCCACTGGGGTAATGTGTTGGTCCAGTCCACTAAGGAGAAGGAGGGGAGTTTCCTCCTCAATGGAACAAACCATTCCTTAGAGACCAGGGGGGTGAGCGTACGCATCATCGACTACTCCCTCTCCAGGCTCGAGATTGGTCAGTCCACCTCTGTCTCCCTCTCTCTCTCTCTCTCTCTCTCTCTCTCTCTCTCTCTCTCTCTCTCTCTCTCTCTCTCTACCCTTCTGTCTCTCTACCCCTGTCTCTCGCTCTGTACCACTAACGTGTGTGTGTGTGTGTGTGTGTGTGTGTGTGTAGATGGTCTCACCGTGTCCTGTGACATCTCAGAGGATGAGGAGTTGTTCCAGGGACATGGAGACCTGCAGTTTGACATCTACAGACTCATGAGACAGGAGAACGGGTACGTTGGGGTGGGGGGTTACCATGGAGACCTGCAGTTTGACATCTACAGACTCATGAGACGGGAGAACGGGTACGTTTGGGTGGGGGGTTACCATGGAGACCTGCAGTTTGACATCTACAGACTCATGAGACAGGAGAACGGGTACGTTGGGGTGGGGGGTTACCATGGAGACCTGCAGTTTGACATCTACAGACTCATGAGACAGGAGAACGGGTACGTTTGGGTGGGGGGTTACCATGGAGACCTGCAGTTTGACATCTACAGACTCATGAGACGGGAGAACGGGTACGTTGGGGTGGGGGGTTACCATGGAGACCTGCAGTTTGACATCTACAGACTCATGAGACAGGAGAACGGGTACGTTGGGGTGGGGGGTTACCATGGAGACCTGCAGTTTGACGTCTACAGACTCATGAGACGGGAGAACGGGTACGTTGGGGTGGGGGGTTACCATGGAGACCTGCAGTTTGACATCTACAGACTCATGAGACAGGAGAACGGGTACGTTGGGGTGGGGGGTTACCATGGAGACCTGCAGTTTGACATCTACAGACTCATGAGACGGGAGAACGGGTACGTTGGGGTGGGGGGTTACCATGGAGACCTGCAGTTTGACATCTACAGACTCATGAGACGGGAGAACGGGTACGTTGGGGTGGGGGGTTACCATGGAGACCTGCAGTTTGACATCTACAGACTCATGAGACGGGAGAACGGGTACGTTGGGGTGGGGGGTTACCATGGAGACCTGCAGTTTGACATCTACAGACTCATGAGACAGGAGAACGGGTACGTTGGGGTGGGGGGTTACCATGGAGACCTGCAGTTTGACATCTACAGACTCATGAGACAGGAGAACGGGTACGTTGGGGTGGGGGGTTACCATGGAGACCTGCAGTTTGACATCTACAGACTCATGAGACAGGAGAACGGGTACGTTGGGGTGGGGGGTTACCATGGAGACCTGCAGTTTGACATCTACAGACTCATGAGACAGGAGAACGGGTACGTTGGGGTGGGGGGTTACCATGGAGACCTGCAGTTTGACATCTACAGACTCATGAGACAGGAGAACGGGTATGTTGGGGTCGGGGGTTACCATGGAGACCTGCAGTTTGACATCTACAGACTCATGAGACAGGAGAACGGGTACGTTGGGGTGGGGGGTTACCATGGAGAACGGGTATGTGGGTGTGGGTGGTTACCATGGAGAACGGGTACATTGGTGTGGGTGGTTAACGGTGTGTGGGTGGTTATTGGGGGTGTGGGTGGTAACCTGTCTGTCTCTAACCTGTCTGTCTGTCTCTAACCTGTCTCTCTCTCTCTCTCCTACAGTAACAAGTGGGGTGACTACCAGCCCCACTCCAATGTGTTGTGGCTCCACTACTTGAGCTCCAAGCTGCTGACTATGACCTATAAGAGTCGAGGGGGGCGGGGCGTCAAGCAGGCCAGGTTGGACCTGCAGCGTTTCCACGACGATGTCCTCACCTTCCGATCTGCCTCTGACATACTGTACAACTGTGGCCTGTTCCAATGAGAAAGAGAGTGTGTGTACTGCCACATATTGTTGTTGTTGTTGTTAGCGGGATGCTAAGTGGTTAGCGGGATGCTAACTGGTTAGCGGGATGCTAAGTGGTTAGCGGGATGCTAACTGGTTAGCGGGATGCTAAGTGGTTAGCGGGATGCTAAGTGGTTAGCGGGATGCTAAGTGGTTAGCGGGATGCTAACTGGTTAGCGGGATGCTAAGTGGTTAGCTATAGTATTGTGTAGGAGGATCCAGTCGTAACCTTTTTTTGGAGGTGAACTCTTCTTGTGAATAATATTTATAAACCCAGAAGACTGTAATGGCTTTGTATTCTAAAATTAAAAAAGGGGTTTCGTTAATAAACGTTGAATTAGAAACAATGACCAAAAAGTGTGTTTTCGTGTCTGATTTTTTTTTTTATTATCAAGAAACAACGCAAAGATTCCTAGACGCCGTTCCAGACTCCCTCCGCCTCGTCAAGGACGGCGGAGTACAGAAATCTGTTACCCACCTAACTGCGGATCTGAACGTACTAGTCTCAATGCAGTCTCACCGCTAAAAACAAAACATCCGGCACAATAAACTAGCTCCCTGACAACAAAGAAAATACCCTGAAGCTTCCAGAACATTGGAACAGAAATGGCGCCACACCAAACTGGAAGTCTTCTGACTAGCTTGGAAAGACAGAACCGTGCCGTATCGAAGAGCCCTCACTGCTGCTCCACCAAACAGGAAGTCTTCTGACTAGCTTGGAAAGACAGTACCGTGCCGTATCGAAGAGCCCTCACTGCTGCTCCACCAAACAGGAAGTCTTCTGACTAGCTTGGAAAGACCGTACCGTGCCGTATCGAAGAGCCCTCACTGCTGCTCCACCAAACAGGAAGTCTTCTGAAAGACAGTGCCGTATCGAAGAGCCCTCACTGCTGCTCCACCAAACAGGAAGTCTTCTGAAAGACAGTACCGTGCCGTATCGAAGAGCCCTCACTGCTGCTCCACCAAACAGGAAGTCTTCTGAAAGACCGTACCGTGCCGTATCGAAGAGCCCTCACTGCTGCTCCACCAAACAGGAAGTCTTCTGTCTAGCTTGGAAAGACAGTACCGTGCCGTATCGAAGAGCCCTCACTGCTGCTCCACCAAACAGGAAGTCTTCTGAAAGACGGTACCGTGCCGTATCGACTCACTGCTGCATCCTATTTTTACAACGTAATTGAGGAGAAAAGTTCAATCCTAAATATTTTTTTTAATACTGTCACAAAGCGAACTAAAAAGCAGCATTCCTCAAGAGAGGGTGGCTTTCATTCTTGTATTTAACCTTTATTTAACTAGGCAAGTCAGTTAAACACTAATTATTATTTACGATGACGGCCTCCCATAAGGCAAAAGACCTCCTACGGGGGCTGGGATTAAAATAAATTAAATATAAATATAGGACAAAACACACATCACGACAAGAGAGACAACACAACATAAAGAGAGACAACACAACATAAAGAGAGACAACACAACATAAAGAGAGACCTAAGACAACAACATAGCATGGCAGTAACACATGACAAGAGCATGGTAGCAACACAACATGGTAGCATCACAACATGGTAGCAACACATGACAACACAGCAGCATCACAACATGGTAGCATCACACTCCATAAAGAGAGACCTAAAGACAACAACACAGCAAGGCAGTAACACATGACAAGAGCATGGTAGCAAAAACAACATGACAACAACATGGTAGCATCACAACATGGTAGCAACACATGACAACACAGCATGACAACATGGTAGCATCACAACATGGTAGCAACACAGCATGACAACAACATGGTAGCAACACAGCATGGTAGTAACACATGACAACAACATGGTAGCAACACAGCATGGTAGTAACACATGACAACAACATGGTAGCATCACAACATGGTAGAAACACATGACAACACAGCATGGTAGCGTAACAACACAACATGGTAGCATGACAACATGACGACAACAACATGGTAGAAACACAACATGACAACACAGCATGGCAGCAACACAACATGACAACAACATGGTAGCAACACATGACAACAACATGGTAACAACACATGACAACAACATGGTAGCAATACAACATGACAACACAGCATGGTAGCAACACAACATGACAACACAGCATGGTAGCAACACAACATGACAACACAGCATGGTAGCAACACAACATGACAACAACATGGTAACAACACATGACAACAACATGGTAGCAACACAACATGACAACAACATGGTAGCATGACAACGTGGTAGCAACACAGCATGACAACATGGTAGCAAAACATGACAACAACATGGTAGCAACACAACATGACAACAACATGGTAGCAACAACAGGACAACAACATGGTAGCAACACAACATGACAACAACATGGTAGCAACAACAGGACAACAACATGGTAGCAATGTGACAATAACATGGTAGCAACACAACATGAAAACATGGTAACAACACAACATGACAACAACATGGTAGCAATGTGACAACAACATGGTAGCAACAACAGGACAATAACATGGTAGCAATGACATCATGGTAGCAACACATGACAACAACATGGTAGCAATGTGACAGCAACATGGTAGCAACAACAGGACAACAACATGGTAGCAACAACAGGACAACAACATGGTAGCAATGTGACAACAACATGGTAGCAACACAACATGACAACAACATGGTAGCAACACAACATGGTAGCAGAACAAACCATGGTACAAACATTATTGGGCCCAGACAACAGCACAAAGGGTAAGAAGGTAGAGACAACAACACATCACACAAAGCAGCCACAACTGTCAGTAAGAGTGTCCATGATTGAGTCTTTGAATGAAGAGATGGAGATAAAACTGTCCAGTTTGAGTGTTTGTTGCAGCTCGTTCCAGCTGCAGCGAACTGAAAAGAGGAGCGACCCAGAGATGTGTGTGCTTTCGGGACCTTTAACAGAATGTGACTGGCAGAACGGGTGTTGCATGTGGAGGATGAGGGCTGCAGTAGATATCTCAGATAGGGGGGAGTGAACAGGTGTTGTATGTGGAGGATGAGGGCTGCAGTAGATATCTCAGATAGGGGGGAGTGAACAGGTGTTGTATGTGGAGGATGAGGGCTGCAGTAGATATCTCAGATAGGGGGGAGTGAACAGGTGTTGTATGTGGAGGATGAGGGCTGCAGTAGATATCTCAGATAGGGGGGAGTGAACAGGTGTTGTATGTGGAGGATGAGGGCTGCAGTAGATATCTCAGATAGGGGGGAGTGAACAGGTGTTGTATGTGGAGGATGAGGGCTGCAGTAGATATCTCAGATAGGGGTGTGTGAGGCCTAAGAGGGTTTTATAAATAAGCATCAACCAGTGGGTCTTGCAACGGGTATACAGAGATGACCAGTTTTCAGAGGAGTATATAATTGTCCCTAGAATTTCTAAACAAACAGCTGGAGGCAGGGCTTTCTCCTATAGAGCTCCATTTTTATGAAACGGTCTGCCTACCCATGTCAGAGATGCAGACTCGGTCTCGACCTTTAAGTCTTTACTGAAGACTCATCTCTTCAGTGGGTCATATGATTGAGTGTAGTCTGAAGACTCATCTCTTCAGTGGGTCATATGATTGAGTGTAGTCTGAAGACTCATCTCTTCATTAGGTCATATGATTGGGTGTAGTCTGAAGACTCATCTCTTCAGTGGGTCATATGATTGAGTGTAGTCTGAAGACTCATCTCTTCAGTGGGTCATATGATTGAGTGTAGTCTGAAGACTCATCTCTTCAGTGGGTCATATGATTGAGTGTAGTCTGAAGACTCATCTCTTCAGTGGGTCATATGATTGAGTGTAGTCTGGCCCAGGAGTGTGAAGGTGAACGGAAAGGCTCTGGAGCAACGAACCGCCCTTGCTGTCTCTGCCTGGCCGGTTCCCCTCTTTCCACTGAGATTCTCTGCCTCTAACCCCATTACAGGGGCTGAGTCACTGGCTTATTGGGGCTCTCTCATACCGTCCCTGGGAGGGGTGTGTCACTTGAGTGGGTTGAGTCACTGATGTGATCTTCCTGTCTTGGTTGGCGCCCCCCCCTTGGGTTGTGCCGTGGCGGAGATCTTTGTGGGCTATACTCGGCCCTCTCACCTGGCTAACTCATTCATCCTGGTTCGGGAAACAGCCCCCCCTACAGTATCTGAACAACAGTCACCTGGTTCGGGAAACAGCCCCCCCTACAGTATCTGAACAACAGTCACCTGGTTTCGGGAAACAGCCCCCCCTACAGTATCTGAACAACAGTCACCTGGTTCGGGAAACAGCCCCCCTCCAGTATCTGACCAACAGTCACCTGGTTCGGGAAACAGCCCCTCCTACAGTATCTGAACAACAGTCACCTGGTTCGGGAAACAGCCCCCCCTACAGTAGCTGAACAACAGTCACCTGGTTCGGGAAACAGCCCCCCCTACAGTATCTGAACAGCAGTCACCTGGTTCGGGAAACAGCCCCCCCTACAGTATCTGAACAGCAGTCACCTGGTTCGGGAAACAGCCCCCCCTACAGTATCTGAACAACAGTCACCTGGTTCGGGAAACAGCCCCCCTCCAGTATCTGAACAACAGTCACCTGGTTCGGGAAACAGCCCCCCTCCAGTATCTGAACAACAGTCACCTGGTTCGGGAAACAGCCCCCCTCCAGTATCTGAACAACAGTCACCTGGTTCGGGAAACAGCCCCCCCTACAGTATCTGAACAACAGTCACCTGGTTCGGGAAACAGCCCCCCTACAGTATCTGAACAACAGTCACCTGGTTCGGGAAACAGCCCCCCCTACAGTATCTGAACAACAGTCACCTGGTTCGGGAAACAGCCCCCCCTACAGTATCTGAACAACAGTCACCTGGTTTCGGGAAACAGCCCCCCCTACAGTATCTGAACAACAGTCACCTGGTTCGGGAAACAGCCCCCCTCCAGTATCTGACCAACAGTCACCTGGTTCGGGAAACAGCCCCTCCTACAGTATCTGAACAACAGTCACCTGGTTCGGGAAACAGCCCCCCCTACAGTAGCTGAACAACAGTCACCTGGTTCGGGAAACAGCCCCCCCTACAGTATCTGAACAGCAGTCACCTGGTTCGGGAAACAGCCCCCCCTACAGTATCTGAACAGCAGTCACCTGGTTCGGGAAACAGCCCCCCCTACAGTATCTGAACAACAGTCACCTGGTTCGGGAAACAGCCCCCCCTCCAGTATCTGAACAACAGTCACCTGGTTCGGGAAACAGCCCCCCTCCAGTATCTGAACAACAGTCACCTGGTTCGGGAAACAGCCCCCCTCCAGTATCTGAACAACAGTCACCTGGTTCGGGAAACAGCCCCCCCTACAGTATCTGAACAACAGTCACCTGGTTCGGGAAACAGCCCCCCCTACAGTATCTGAACAACAGTCACCTGGTTCGGGAAACAGCCCCCCTCCAGTATCTGAACAACAGTCACCTGGTTCGGGAAACAGCCCCTCCTACAGTATCTGAACAACAGTCACCTGGTTCGGGAAACAGCCCCCCTACAGTATCTGAACAACAGTCACCTGGTTCGGGAAACAGCCCCCCCTACAGTAGCTGAACAACAGTCACCTGGTTCGGGAAACAGCCCCCCCTACAGTATCTGAACAGCAGTCACCTGGTTCGGGAAACAGCCCCCCCTACAGTATCTGAACAGCAGTCACCTGGTTCGGGAAACAGCCCCCCCTACAGTATCTGAACAACAGTCACCTGGTTCGGGAAACAGCCCCCCTCCAGTATCTGAACAACAGTCACCTGGTTCGGGAAACAGCCCCCCTCCAGTATCTGAACAACAGTCACCTGGTTCGGGAAACATCCCCCCCTCCAGTATCTGAACAACAGTCACCTGGTTCGGGAAACAGCCCCCCTCCAGTATCTGAACAACAGTCACCTGGTTCGGGAAACAGCCCCCCTCCAGTATCTGAACAACAGTCACCTGGTTCGGGAAACAGCCCCCCTCCAGTATCTGAACAACAGTCACCTGGTTCGGGAAACAGCCCCCCCTACAGTATCTGAACAACAGTCACCTGGTTCGGGAAACAGCCCCCCCTACAGTATCTGAACAACAGTCACCTGGTTCGGGAAACAGCCCCCCCTACAGTATCTGAACAACAGTCACCTGGTTCGGGAAAAAGCCCCCCCTCCAGTATCTGAACAACAGTCACCTGGTTCGGGAAACAGCCCCCCCTACAGTATCTGAACAACAGTCACCTGGTTTGGGAAACAGCCCCCCCAACAGTATCTGAACAGCAGTCACCTGGTTCGGGAAACAGCCCCCCCTACAGTATCTGAACAACAGTCACCTGGTTCGGGAAACAGCCCCCCCTACAGTATCTGAACAACAGTCACCTGGTTCGGGAAACAGCCCCCCCTACAGTATCTGAACAACAGTCACCTGGTTCGGGAAACAGCCCCCCCTACAGTAGCTGAACAACAGTCACCTGGTTCGGGAAACAGCCCCCCTACAGTATCTGAACAACAGTCACCTGGTTCGGGAAACAGCCCCCCCTACAGTAGCTGAACAACAGTCACCTGGTTCGGGAAACAGCCCCCCTACAGTATCTGAACAACAGTCACCTGGTTCGGGAAACAGCCCCCCTCCAGTATCTGAACAACAGTCACCTGGTTCGGGAAACAGCCCCTCCTACAGTATCTGAACAACAGTCACCTGGTTCGGGAAACAGCCCCCTTACAGTATCTGAACAACAGTCACCTGGTTCGGGAAACAGCCCCCCCTACAGTAGCTGAACCACAGTCACCTGGTTCGGGAAACAGCCCCCCCTACAGTATCTGAACAGCAGTCACCTGGTTCGGGAAACAGCCCCCCCTACAGTATCTGAACAGCAGTCACCTGGTTCGGGAAACAGCCCCCCCTACAGTATCTGAACAACAGTCACCTGGTTCGGGAAACAGCCCCCCCTCCAGTATCTGAACAACAGTCACCTGGTTCGGGAAACAGCCCCCCTCCAGTATCTGAACAACAGTCACCTGGTTCGGGAAACATCCCCCCCTCCAGTATGTGAACAACAGTCACCTGGTTCGGGAAACAGCCCCCCCTCCAGTATCTGAACAACAGTCACCTGGTTCGGGAAACAGCCCCCCTACAGTATCTGAACAACAGTCACCTGGTTCGGGAAACAGCCCCCCCTACAGTATCTGAACAGCAGTCACCTGGTTCGGGAAACAGCCCCCCCTACAGTATCTGAACAACAGTCACCTGGTTCGGGAAACAGCCCCCCCTACAGTATCTGAACAGCAGTCACCTGGATCGGGAAACAGCCCCCCCTCCAGTATCTGAACAACAGTCACCTGGTTCGGGAAACAGCCCCCCCTACAGTATCTGAACAGCAGTCACCTGGTTCGGGAAACAGCCCCCCCTACAGTATCTGAACAACAGTCACCTGGTTCGGGAAACAGCCCCCCCTACAGTATCTGAACAACAGTCACCTGGTTCGGGAAACAGCCCCCCCTACAGTAGCTGAACAACAGTCACCTGGTTCGGGAAACAGCCCCCCTACAGTATCTGAACAACAGTCACCTGGTTCGGGAAACAGCCCCCCCTACAGTAGCTGAACAACAGTCACCTGGTTCGGGAAACAGCCCCCCTACAGTATCTGAACAACAGTCACCTGGTTCGGGAAACAGCCCCCCCTACAGTATCTGAACAACAGTCACCTGGTTCGGGAAACAGCCCCCCCTCCAGTATCTGAACAACAGTCACCTGGTTCGGGAAACAGCCCCCCTCCAGTATCTGAACAACAGTCACCTGGTTCGGGAAACATCCCCCCCTCCAGTATCTGAACAACAGTCACCTGGTTCGGGAAACAGCCCCCCCTACAGTATCTGAACAACAGTCACCTGGTTCGGGAAACAGCCCCCCCTACAGTATCTGAACAAAAGTCACCTGGTTTGGGAAACAGCCCCCCCTACAGTATCTGAACAGCAGTCACCTGGTTCGGGAAACAGCCCCCCCTACAGTATCTGAACAAAAGTCACCTGGTTCGGGAAACAGCCCCCCCTCCAGTATCTGAACAACAGTCACCTGGTTCGGGAAACAGCCCCCCCTCCAGTATCTGACAAACAGTCACCTGGTTCGGGAAACATCCCCCCCTCCAGTATCTGAACAACAGTCACCTGGTTCGGGAAACAGCCCCCCCTACAGTATCTGAACAACAGTCACCTGGTTCGGGAAACAGCCCCCCCTACAGTATCTGAACAACAGTCACCTGGTTTGGGAAACAGCCCCCCCTACAGTATCTGAACAGCAGTCACCTGGTTCGGGAAACAGCCCCCCCTACAGTATCTGAACAAAAGTCACCTGGTTCGGGAAACAGCCCCCCCTACAGTATCTGAACAGCAGTCACCTGGTTCGGGAAACAGCCCCCCCTACAGTATCTGAACAGCAGTCACCTGGTTCGGGAAACAGCCCCCCCTCCAGTATCTGAACAACAGTCACCTGGTTCGGGAAACAGCCCCCCCTACAGTATCTGAACAGCAGTCACCTGGTTCGGGAAACAGCCCCCCCTACAGTATCTGAACAACAGTCACCTGGTTCGGGAAACAGCCCCCCCTACAGTATCTGAACAACAGTCACCTGGTTCGGGAAACAGCCCCCCCTACAGTAGCTGAACAACAGTCACCTGGTTCGGGAAACAGCCCCCCTACAGTATCTGAACAACAGTCACCTGGTTCGGGAAACAGCCCCCCCTACAGTAGCTGAACAACAGTCACCTGGTTCGGGAAACAGCCCCCCTACAGTATCTGAACAACAGTCACCTGGTTCGGGGAACAGCCCCCCTACAGTATCTGAACAACAGTCACCTGGTTCGGGAAACAGCCCCCCCTACAGTATCTGAACAACAGTCACCTGGTTCGGGAAACAGCCCCCCCTACAGTATCTGAACAACAGTCACCTGGTTCGGGAAACAGCCCCCCCTACAGTAGCTGAACAACAGTCATCTGGTTCGGGAAACAGCCTCCCCTACAGTATCTGAACAACAGTCACCTGGTTCAGGGAACAGCCCCCCTACAGTATCTGAACAACAGTCACCTGGTTCGGGAAACAGCCCCCCCTACAGTATCTGAACAACAGTCACCTGGTTCGGGAAACAGCCCCCCTACAGTATCTGAACAACAGTCACCTGGTTCGGGGAACAGCCCCCCCTACAGTATCTGAACAACAGTCACCTGGTTCGGGAAACAGCCCCCCCTACAGTAGCTGAACAACAGTCACCTGGTTCGGGAAACAGCCCCCCCTACAGTATCTGAACAACAGTCACGTGGTTCGGGAAACAGCCCCCCTACAGTATCTGAACAACAGTCACGTGGTTCGGGAAACAGCCCCCCCTACAGTATCTGAACAACAGTCACGTGGTTCGGGAAACAGCCCCCCTACAGTATCTGAACAACAGTCACGTGGTTCGGGAAACAGCACCCCTACAGTATCTGAACAACAGTCACCTGGTTCGGGAAACAGCCCCCCCTACAGTATCTGAAGCTGATACAACAACAAACCAAAGACAGCAGATTAAATATAAATAAAATACTTTATTCCATATTATAGATTATAATACAGTACATTTGCATTGAACAAGCATAGTTTTGGTCTGTCAGGTGTTTGTTTAAATCTGAGTGTGTTGTACAGGTGTGTAGAGGTCACCTGTGTGTGTGTGGGGTGTGTGGTGTGTGTGGGTGTGTTCAGAAGGAGAAGTACTTTGTGTACCATTCCTGCCTCTGAGGGTCCCGCCCCTCTGCCCCCTGGCCATTCCCCCTCTGCTCCAAATATGGGCTCCTGGAAACACAGGAAGCACATTTTAGACTGCTGGGGGACAGACAGACAGAGAGACAGACAGAGAGTCAGACAGACAGAAATACAGAAGGAGACAGACAACTATGGGATGATATTCTTAGACAGACAGAGAAGGACATTGGGTTTTGTGAAGGAACACAGACAGTGCTATTGGCTGTGCTGTTTCCATAGATACAGTATCTGTTACCTGGTTGACTGGCTGTTCAGGTGTGGGCGGAGCTCCTGCGAGGGTGAGGTGACGTGTCGAATCCCATGTCGAGGCTCGGGGAGGAGGGATGGACAGAGGGGGAGGGGGGTGGTGGGAGCAGGGGGGAGAGGAGTGGGGTTACGAGAGAGAGGGCCGCGACCGCTGGGATCCAAACTGGGAGACCTGGGAGTACGTGGGAGGGAGGGGGAGGAACGGGGGAGAGAGGAGGAGGCGTAGGGCAGAGTTGAGGAGGGGGAGGGATGTTGGGGGAGGCAGGGGGAGGGGGTGTCGTGGGGGAGGAGGACGCTCCTCTCATAGGCGCTGAGGTTTGGAACGCTGGTGACGCGGGGCGGAGACTCGTCCACACGCTTCCTCTGAAACGTCATGACGACAACATTCATACAACACAGTGAAACACAACGTCATGACGACAACATTCATACAACACAGTGAAACACTAGTTAATCCCACCAATACAACACTAGTTAATCCCACCAATACAAAACTAGTTAATCCCACCAATACAACACTAGTTAATCCCACCAATACAACACTAGTTAATCCCACCAATACAACACTAGTTAATCCCACCAATACAACACTAGTTAATCCCACCAATACAACACAATGAAACACTAGTTAATCCCACCAATACAACACTAGTTAATCCCACCAATACAACACTAGTTAATCCCACCAATACAACACTAGTTAATCCCACCAATACAACACTAGTTAATCCCACCAATACAACACAGTGAAACACTAGTTAATCCCACCAATACAACACTAGTTAATCCCACCAATACAACACAGTGAAACACTAGTTAATCCCATCAATACAACACAGTGAAACACTAGTTAATCCCACCAATACAACACTAGTTAATCCCACCAATACAACACTAGTTAATCCTACCAATACAACACTAGTTAATCCCACCAATACAACACAGTAAAACACTAGTTAATCCCACCAATACAACACAGTAAAACACTAATTAATCCCACCAATACAACACAGTGAAACACTAGTTAATCCCACCAATACAACACTAGTTAATCCCACCAATACAACACTAGTTAATCCCACCAATACAACACTAGTTAATCCCACCAATACAACACTAGTTAATCCTACCAATACAACACTAGTTAATCCCACCAATACAACACTAGTTAATCCCACCAATACAACACTAGTTAATCCCACCAGATACAACACTAGTTAATCCCACCAATACAACACTAGTTAATCCCACCAATACAACACTAGTTAATCCTACCAATACAACACTAGTTAATCCCACCAATACAACACAGTGAAACACTAGTTAATGCCACCAATACAACACAGTTAAACACTAGTTAATCCCACCAATACAACACAATAAAACACTAGTTAATCCCACCAGATACAACACTAGTTAATCCCATCAATACAACACAGTAAACACTAATTAATCCCAACCAATAAACACAGTAAAACACTAGTTAATCCCATCAATACAACACAGTGAAACACTAGCTAATCCCACCAATACAACACAGTGAAACACTAGTTAATCCCACCAATACAACACTAGTTAATCCTACCAATACAACACTAGTTAATCCCACCAATACAACACAATAAAACACTAGTTAATCCCACCAATACAACACAGTAAAACACTAATTAATCCCACCAATACAACACAGTGAAACACTAGTTAATCCCACCAATACAACACTAGTTAATCCCACCAATACAACACTAGTTAATCCCACCAATACAACACTAGTTAATCCCACCAGATACAACACTAGTTAATCCCACCAGATACAAAACTAGTTAATCCCACCAATACAACACTAGTTAATCCCACCAATACAACACTAGTTAATCCTACCAATACAACACTAGTTAATCCCACCAATACAACACAGTAAAACACTAGTTAATCCCACCAATACAACACTAGTTAATCCCACCAATACAACACTAGTTAATCCCACCAATACAACACTAGTTCATCCCACCAATACAACACTAGTTAATCCCACCAATACAACACTAGTTAATCCCACCAATACAACACTAGTTAATCCCACCAATACAACACTAGTTAATCCTACCAATACAACACTAGTTAATCCCACCAATACAACACAGTAAAACACTAGTTAATCCCACCAATACAACACGGTAAAACACTAGTTAATGCCACCAATACAACACAGTTAAACACTAGTTAATCCCACCAATACAACACAGTAAAACACTAGTTAATGCCACCAATACAACACAGTTAAACACTAGTTAATCCCACCAATACAACACAATAAAACACTAGTTAATCCCACCAGATACAACACTAGTTAATCCCACCAATACAACACAGTAAAACACTAGTTAATCCCACCAGATACAACACTAGTTAACCTCACCAATACAACACTAGTTAATCCCACCAATACAACACAGTAAAACCCTAGTTAATCCCACCAATACAACACTAGTTAATCCCACCAATAGTACACAGTTAAACACTAGTTAATCCCACCAATACAACACTAGTTAATCCCACCAATACAACACTAGTTAATCCCACCAATACAACACTAGTTAATCCCACCAATACAACACTAGTTAATCCCACCAATACAACGCTAGTTAATCCCACCAATACAACACAGTAAAACACTAATTAATCCCACCAATACAACACTAGTTAATCCCACCAATACAACACAGTGAAACACTAGTTAATCCCACCAATACAACACTAGTTAATCCCACCAATACAACACTAGTTAATCCCACCAATACAACACAGTGAAACACAAAGACAACAGAGGAGTGTGTGTGTCACCCTCATAGTTGGTGTAACGATCCCGGGGTGTGGCCTGTTGTCATGGAGCCTGAGGGTTCCGTTGTCCCCGGCAACCGGAGGATGAAGCTGCAGCTGATGTCGTTCCTCCTGGAGAAACAATGAGACATCAGGTGTGTGTGGTAGGAGTAGGGTTGGAGTGGGGGGTAGGAGTGGGGTAGGTGGGGGGTAGCTGTGGGGTAGGAGTGGGGTAGGTGTGTGGGGTAGGAGTGAGGTAGGAGTGGGGGGTTGCTGTGTGTGGGGTAGGAGTGGGGTAGGAGTGTGGGGTAGCTGTTTGTGGGGTAGGAGTGGGGGTAGGTGTGTGGGGTAGCTGTTTGTGGGGTAGGAGTGTGGGGTAGGTGTGTGGGGTAGGAGTGGGGGGTAGCTGTTTGTGGGGTAGGAGTGGGGTTGGAGTGTGGGGTAGGTGTGGAGGGGTTAGGTGTGTGTGGGGTAGGAGTGGGGTAGGTGTGTGGGGTAGGACTGGGGTAGGAGTGGGGGGTAGCTGTGTGTGGGGTAGGAGTGGGGGGTAGCTGTGTGTGGGGGGTAGGTGTGGGGTAGGTGTGTGGGGTAGTGGGGTAGGTGTGTGGGGTAGGAGTGGGGTAGGGTGGGGGGTAGCAGTGTTTGGGGTAGGAGTGGGGGGTAGCTGTGTGTGGGGGTAGGTGTGGGGTAGATGTGTGGGGTAGTGGGGTAGGAGTGTGGGGTAGGTGTGTGTTAGGTGTGTGGGGTAAGAGTGTGGGGGTAGGTGTGTGTAGGGTAGGAGTGGGGTATAGATGTGTGGGGTAGGTGTGTATGGGGTAGAAGTGGGGTAGGTGTGTGGTGTAGGTGTGTTAGGTGTGAGTGGGGTAGGTGTGTGTGGGGTAGGTTTTTGTGGGGTAGGTGTTTGAGGGGTAGGAGGGGGTAAGTCTGTATGGGGTAGGTGTGGGGGGTAGGTGTGTGTTAGGTGTGGGGGTAGGAATGGGGTAGGTGTGGGGGGTAGGAGTGGGGTAAGAGTGTGTGGGGTAGGAGTGTGGGGTAGGTGTGTGTGGTAAATGTGTGGGGTAGAGGTGTGGGGTAGGTGTGGGGTTAGGAGTGGGGTAGGTGTGTGGGGTAGGTAGGGGGTATGTGTGTGGGGGTAGGAGTGGGGTAGGTGTGTGTGGGGTAGGTGAGTGTAGGGTAGGTGTGTGTAGGGTAGGTGTGTGGTGTAGGTTTGTGTGTGGTAGATGTGTGTGGGGTAGGTGTAGGTAGGGTAGGTGTGTGTGGGGTAGGTGTATGAGTGAGTGAGGTAGGTGCGTGAGTGAATGTGAGGTAGGTGTGTGAGTGAGTGTGAGGTAGGTGTGTATGTGAGGTAGATGTGTGAGTGAGTGTGAGGTAGGTGGGGTAAGTGTGTGTGGTAAGTGTGTGTGTACTGGTGTGTGAGTGAGTGTGAGGTAGATGTGTGAGTGAATGTGAGGTAGGTGTGTGAGTGAGTGAGTGTGAGGTAGGTGTGTATGTGAGGTAGATGTGTGAGTGAGTGAGTGTGAGGTAGATGTGTATGTGAGTGTGAGGTAGGTGAGTGAGTGAGTGAGTGTGAGGTAGGTGTGTGAGTTAGTGTGAGGTAGATGTGTGAGTGAGTGAGTGAGGTAGGTGTGTAAGTGAGGTAGATGTGTGAGTGAGTGTGAGGTAGGTGTGTGAGTGAGTGTGAGGTAGATGTGTGGGTGAGTGTGAGGTAGGTGTGTGAGTGAGTGTGAGGTAGATGTGTGGGTGAGTGTGAGGTAGGTGGGGTAGGTGTGTGTGGTAAGTGTGTGTTGGTATGTGAGGTAGGCAGGTGTGGGGTAGGTGGGTGTGGGGGGTAGGTGTGTGTGTGTGAGTGTGGGGTAGGTGTGTGTGCGGTAGGTGTGTGAGTGAGTGTGGGGTAGGTGTGTGTGCGGTAGGTGTGTGAGTGAGTGTGGGGTAGGTGTGTGTGCGGTAGGTGTGTGAGTGAGTGTGAGGTAGGTGGGGTAGGTGTGTGTGGTAAGTGTGTGTGTGTTGGTGTGTGGGGTAGGTGTGTGTGGGGTAGGTGTGTGAGTGAGTGTGGGGTAGGTGTGTGTGCGGTAGGTGTGTGAGTGAGTGTGGGGTGTGTTCTTACCACCAGGCGTTTGATGAGCTGGTTCCTCTCAGTGAGTCTCTCCTGTAGTCTTCCCATCTGGAGATCATCACAGAGAGGAACCTCCCTCCTCCTGCACCTCTCCTCACGCTCCCGTAGCCTGGGAACACACACACGTTAACCACACCCCTCTCCTCCTCCAGCCTGGGAACACACACACATTAACCACACCCCTCTCCTCCTCCAGCCTGGGAACACACACACGTTAACCACACCCCTCTCCTCCTCCAGCCTGGGAACACACACACATTAACCACACCCCTCTCCTCCTCCAGCCTGGGAACACACACACGTTAACCACACCCCTCTCCTCCTCCAGCCTGGGAACACACACACATTAACCACACCCCTCTCCTCCTCCAGCCTGGGAACACACACACGTTAACCACACCCCTCTCCTCCTGCTGGGAACGAACACACACACATTAACCACACCCCTCTCCTCCTGCTGGGAACACACACACACACATTAACCACACTCCTCTCCTCTTGCTGGGAACGAACACACACACATTAACCACACCCCTCTCCTCCTGCTGGGAACACACACACACACATTAACCACACCCCTCTCCTCCTCCAGCCTGGGAACACACACACATTAACCACACCCCTCTCCTCCTGCTGGAACACACACACATTAACCACACCCCTCTCCTCCTGCTGGGAACGAACACACACACATTAACCACACCCCTCTCCTCCTGCTGGGAACACACACACACATTAACCCCACCCCTCTCCCCCTACAGCCTAGGAACACACATTAACCACACCCCTCTCCTACTGCTAGGAACACACATTAACCCCACCCCTCTCCCCCTACAGCCTAGGAACACACGTTAACCACACCCCTCTCCTACTGCTAGGAACACACGTTAACCACACCCCTCTCCTACTGCTAGGAACACACATTAACCACACCCCTCTCCTCCTCCAGCCTGGGAACACACACACATTAACCACACCCCTCTCCTCCTGCTGGGAACACACACACACGTTAACCCCACCCCTCTCCTCCTACAGCCTAGGAACACACATTAACCCCACCCCTCTCCTCCTACAGCCTAGGAACACACGTTAACCCCACCCCTCTCCTACTGCTGGGAACACATTAACCACACCCCTCTCCTCCTGCTGGGAACACACGTTAACCCCACCCCTCTCCTACTGCTGGGAACACGTTAACCACACCCCTCTCCTCCTGCTGGGAACACACACACACGTTAACCCCACCCCTCTCCTCCTGCTGGGAACACACGTTAACCCCACCCCTCTCCTACTGCTGGGAACACGTTAACCACACCCCTCTCCTCCTGCTGGGAACACACACACACGTTAACCCCACCCCTCTCCTCCTGCTGGGAACACACATTAACCCCACCCCTCTCCTCCTACAGCCTAGGAACACACATTAAACCCACCCCTCTCCTCCTACAGCCTAGGAACACACGTTAACCCCACCCCTCTCCTACTGCTGGGAACACATTAACCACACCCCTCTCCTCCTGCTGGGAACACACGTTAACCCCACCCCTCTCCTACTGCTGGGAACACGTTAACCACACCCCTCTCCTCCTGCTGGGAACACACACACACGTTAACCCCACCCCTCTCCTCCTGCTGGGAACACACATTAACCCCACCCCTCTCCTACTGGTGGGAACACACGTTAACCCCACCCCTCTCCTACTGCTGGGAACACACATTAACCACACCCCTCTCCTACTGCTGGGAACACGTTAACCCCACCCCTGTCCTCCTGCTGGGAACACACATTAACCACACCCCTCTCCTCCTGCTGGGAACACGTTAACCCCACCCCTGTCCTCCTGCTCCACACTCCAGTGTGTTACTCACTCTGTCTCCAGGGCCACTATGCGAGTCTGTAGCTCTGCCTGACAGCTGCTGTATTCACACACCAGACTCTGCATCGCTCTCCTGTGCTCTCTCTTCACTTCCTCTCTCCTCTCCTCCTCCTCCTCCTCCTTCCTCCTCTTCTCCTCCTCCTCCGCCTTCCTTCTCTTCTCCTCGTCCACCTTCCTCTTCTCCTCAACCTCGGCCTCTCTCCTCTTCACCTCCTCTCTCCTGTTCTCCTCCTCCGTCCTCTTCTCCTCATCCCTCCTCTTCTCCTCCATCTCTCTTCGCGCCTCCTCTTCTCTCATCTCTTCTTCTCTCTGTTCCTCCCGTTGTTTCTGAGCCTCTTCCAGTTTCTCCACCTCTTCTCTCAGTCTGTCCACCTCCACTCTCAGTCGTTGGGCTTCCTCCTCTCTCTCCTTCTGCTCTCTTTCTCTTCCCATCGCCTCCTCTCCCGACCTGGAAGAGTAGAGAGGAAGAGTAGAGAGGAAGAGTAGAGAAGAGTAGAGGAAGCGTAGCGAGGAAGAGTAGAGAGGAAGAGTAGAGAGGACAGAAAGGGGATAGTGTGTGTGTGTTGTGTGTTGTGTGTTGTGTGTTGTGTGTGTGTGTGTGTGTGTGTGTGTGTGTGTGTGTGTGTGTACCTCAGTACAGTGTTTTCCCTCTGTAGTTCCAGAACGGCACAGCGACTCTCATCCAGCTGACGCTCAAACACCTGGTACTGATTCTGCTGCTTCAAGTCCTACACACACACACACACACAGAGATAGTCAGTTCCCAATGTAATAGTGTGTGTGTTACCTGTTGCAGGGCTATCATCTCTGTGTGTGTTACCTGTTGCAGGGCCATCATCTCTGTGTGTCTGTGTGTGTGTGTGTGTGTGTTACCTATTGCAGGGCCATCAAGTGTGTGTGTGTGTGTGTGTGTTACCTGTTGCAGGGCCATCATCTCTGTGTGTGTGTGTGTGTGTGTGTGTGTGTGTGTGTGTGTTACCTGTTGCAGGGCCATCATCTCTGTGTGTGTGTGTAGTTCCGTCTGCAGGTCTTCGATGTGTTTCATGTGTCTCTGGGTCAACTGTCTACTCCACTCTGTGTACTGCTGGCTCAGCTCTGTACCCTGCTTATCTAGACACATCATCACCATCACCACCATCATCATAAGATATCACCATCATCATCACCACCATCATCATCATCACCATCATCATCATCATCGACAGACAGACAAACATAATGTAACAGGTGTAGTGTGTTACCTAGCTGTAACAGGTGCAGTGTGTTACCTAGCTGTAACAGGTGTAGTGTGTTACCTAGCTGTAACAGGTGCAGTGTGTTACCTAGCTGTAACAGGTGTAGTGTGTTACCTAGCTGTAACAGGTGTAGTGTGTGTTACCTAGCTGTAACAGGTGTAGTGTGTTACCTAGCTGTAACAGGTGCAGTGTGTGTTACCTAGCTGTAACAGGTATAGTGTGTTACCTAGCTGTAACAGGTGTAGTGTGTTACCTAGCTGTAACAGGTGCAGTGTGTGTTACCTAGCTGTAACAGGTGTAGTGTGTGTTACCTAGCTGTAACAGGTGCAGTGTGTGTTACCTAGCTGTAACAGGTGCAGTGTGTGTTACCTAGCTGTAACAGGTATAGTGTGTTACCTAGCTGTAACAGGTGTAGTGTGTTACCTAGCTGTAACAGGTGCAGTGTGTGTTACCTAGCTGTAACAGGTGTAGTGTGTGTTACCTAGCTGTAACAGGTGTAGTGTGTTACCTAGCTGTAACAGGTGCAGTGTGTGTTACCTAGCTGTAACAGGTATAGTGTGTTACCTAGCTGTAACAGGTGTAGTGTGTTACCTAGCTGTAACAGGTGTAGTGTGTTACCTAGCTGTAACAGGTGCAGTGTGTGTTACCTAGCTGTAACAGGTGCAGTGTGTGTTACCTAGCTGTAACAGGTGTAGTGTGTTACCTAGCTGTAACAGGTGCAGTGTGTTACCTAGCTGTAACAGGTGTAGTGTGTTACCTAGCTGTAACAGGTGTAGTGTGTGTTACCTAGCTGTAACAGGTGTAGTGTGTTACCTAGCTGTAACAGGTGTAGTGTGTGTTACCTAGCTGTAACAGGTATAGTGTGTTACCTAGCTGTAACAGGTGTAGTGTGTTACCTAGCTGTAACAGGTGCAGTGTGTGTTACCTAGCTGTAACAGGTGTAGTGTGTGTTACCTAGCTGTAACAGGTGTAGTGTGTTACCTAGCTGTAACAGGTGCAGTGTGTGTTACCTAGCTGTAACAGGTATAGTGTGTTACCTAGCTGTAACAGGTGTAGTGTGTTACCTAGCTGTAACAGGTGTAGTGTGTTACCTAGCTGTAACAGGTGCAGTGTGTGTTACCTAGCTGTAACAGGTGCAGTGTGTGTTACCTAGCTGTAACAGGTGCAGTGTGTGTTACCTAGCTGTAACAGGTGCAGTGTGTGTTACCTAGCTGTAACAGGTATAGTGTGTTACCTAGCTGTAACAGGTGTAGTGTGTTACCTAGCTGTAACAGGTGTAGTGTGTTACCTAGCTGTAACAGGTGCAGTGTGTGTTACCTAGCTGTAACAGGTGCAGTGTGTGTTACCTAGCTGTAACAGGTGTAGTGTGTTACCTAGCTGTAACAGGTGCAGTGTGTTACCTAGCTGTAACAGGTGTAGTGTGTTACCTAGCTGTAACAGGTGCAGTGTGTTACCTAGCTGTAACAGGTGTAGTGTGTTACCTAGCTGTAACAGGTGTAGTGTGTGTTACCTAGCTGTAACAGGTGTAGTGTGTTACCTAGCTGTAACAGGTGCAGTGTGTGTTACCTAGCTGTAACAGGTATAGTGTGTTACCTAGCTGTAACAGGTGTAGTGTGTTACCTAGCTGTAACAGGTGCAGTGTGTGTTACCTAGCTGTAACAGGTGTAGTGTGTGTTACCTAGCTGTAACAGGTGTAGTGTGTTACCTAGCTGTAACAGGTGCAGTGTGTGTTACCTAGCTGTAACAGGTATAGTGTGTTACCTAGCTGTAACAGGTGTAGTGTGTTACCTAGCTGTAACAGGTGTAGTGTGTTACCTAGCTGTAACAGGTGCAGTGTGTGTTACCTAGCTGTAACAGGTGCAGTGTGTGTTACCTAGCTGTAACAGGTGTAGTGTGTTACCTAGCTGTAACAGGTGCAGTGTGTGTTACCTAGCTGTAACAGGTATAGTGTGTTACCTAGCTGTAACAGGTGTAGTGTGTTACCTAGCTGTAACAGGTGTAGTGTGTTACCTAGCTGTAACAGGTGCAGTGTGTGTTACCTAGCTGTAACAGGTGCAGTGTGTGTTACCTAGCTGTAACAGGTGTAGTGTGTTACCTAGCTGTAACAGGTGCAGTGTGTTACCTAGCTGTAACAGGTGTAGTGTGTTACCTAGCTGTAACAGGTGCAGTGTGTTACCTAGCTGTAACAGGTGTAGTGTGTTACCTAGCTGTAACAGGTGTAGTGTGTGTTACCTAGCTGTAACAGGTGCAGTGTGTTACCTAGCTGTAACAGGTGCAGTGTGTTACCTAGCTGTAACAGGTGCAGTGTGTTACCTAGCTGTAACAGGTGCAGTGTGTTACCTAGCTGTAACAGGTGTAGTGTGTTACCTAGCTGTAACAGGTGTAGTGTGTGTTACCTAGCTGTAACAGGTGTAGTGTGTTACCTAGCTGTAACAGGTGCAGTGTGTGTTACCTAGCTGTAACAGGTGTAGTGTGTGTTACCTAGCTGTAACAGGTGCAGTGTGTGTTACCTAGCTGTAACAGGTGTAGTGTGTTACCTAGCTGTAACAGGTGCAGTGTGTTACCTAGCTGTAACAGGTGTAGTGTGTTACCTAGCTGTAACAGGTGCAGTGTGTGTTACCTAGCTGTAACAGGTATAGTGTGTTACCTAGCTGTAACAGGTGTAGTGTGTTACCTAGCTGTAACAGGTGTAGTGTGTTACCTAGCTGTAACAGGTGCAGTGTGTGTTACCTAGCTGTAACAGGTGCAGTGTGTGTTACCTAGCTGTAACAGGTGTAGTGTGTTACCTAGCTGTAACAGGTATAGTGTGTTACCTAGCTGTAACAGGTGTAGTGTGTTACCTAGCTGTAACAGGTGCAGTGTGTTACCTAGCTGTAACAGGTGAGGTGTGTTACCTAGCTGTAACAGGTGTAGTGTGTTACCTAGCTGTAACAGGTGTAGTATGTTACCTAGCTGTAACAGGTGTAGTGTGTGTGTTACCTAGCTGTAACAGGTGAGGTGTGTTACCTAGCTGTAACAGGTCTAGTGTGTGTGTTACCTAGCTGTAACAGGTGCAGTGTGTGTTACCTAGCTGTAACAGGTGTAGTGTGTTACCTAGCTGTAACAGGTGTAGTGTGTTACCTAGCTGTAACAGGTGTAGTGTGTTACCTAGCTGTAACAGGTGTAGTGTGTGTGTTACCTAGCTGTAACAGGTGCAGTGTGTTACCTAGCTGTAACAGGTGCAGTGTGTTACCTAGCTGTAACAGGTGCAGTGTGTGTTACCTAGCTGTAACAGGTGTAGTGTGTTACCTAGCTGTAACAGGTGCAGTGTGTTACCTAGCTGTAACAGGTGTAGTGTGTTACCTAGCTGTAACAGGTGTAGTGTGTGTTACCTAGCTGTAACAGGTGCAGTGTGTTACCTAGCTGTAACAGGTGCAGTGTGTTACCTAGCTGTAACAGGTGTAGTGTGTTACCTAGCTGTAACAGGTGCAGTGTGTTACCTAGCTGTAACAGGTGTAGTGTGTTACCTAGCTGTAACAGGTGTAGTGTGTGTTACCTAGCTGTAACAGGTGTAGTGTGTTACCTAGCTGTAACAGGTGCAGTGTGTGTTACCTAGCTGTAACAGGTATAGTGTGTTACCTAGCTGTAACAGGTGTAGTGTGTTACCTAGCTGTAACAGGTGCAGTGTGTGTTACCTAGCTGTAACAGGTGTAGTGTGTGTTACCTAGCTGTAACAGGTGCAGTGTGTGTTACCTAGCTGTAACAGGTGTAGTGTGTTACCTAGCTGTAACAGGTGCAGTGTGTTACCTAGCTGTAACAGGTGTAGTGTGTTACCTAGCTGTAACAGGTGCAGTGTGTGTTACCTAGCTGTAACAGGTATAGTGTGTTACCTAGCTGTAACAGGTGTAGTGTGTTACCTAGCTGTAACAGGTGTAGTGTGTTACCTAGCTGTAACAGGTGCAGTGTGTGTTACCTAGCTGTAACAGGTGCAGTGTGTGTTACCTAGCTGTAACAGGTGTAGTGTGTTACCTAGCTGTAACAGGTATAGTGTGTTACCTAGCTGTAACAGGTGTAGTGTGTTACCTAGCTGTAACAGGTGCAGTGTGTTACCTAGCTGTAACAGGTGAGGTGTGTTACCTAGCTGTAACAGGTGTAGTGTGTTACCTAGCTGTAACAGGTGTAGTATGTTACCTAGCTGTAACAGGTGTAGTGTGTTACCTAGCTGTAACAGGTGAGGTGTGTTACCTAGCTGTAACAGGTCTAGTGTGTGTGTTACCTAGCTGTAACAGGTGAGGTGTGTTACCTAGCTGTAACAGGTGTAGTGTGTTACCTAGCTGTAACAGGTGTAGTGTGTTACCTAGCTGTAACAGGTGTAGTGTGTTACCTAGCTGTAACAGGTGTAGTGTGTGTGTTACCTAGCTGTAACAGGTGCAGTGTGTTACCTAGCTGTAACAGGTGCAGTGTGTTACCTAGCTGTAACAGGTGCAGTGTGTGTTACCTAGCTGTAACAGGTGTAGTGTGTGTTACCTAGCTGTAACAGGTGCAGTGTGTGTAGCCTGTTCCTCTCGGTCTGCAGTTCCTCCTGAGCTCGTCTCTCCAGAGCCTGTGTGTTACCTAGGTGTAGTGTGTGTTACCTAGCTGTAACAGGTGTAGTGTGTGTTACCTAGCTGTAACAGGTGCAGTGTGTGTAACCTGTTCCTCTCGGTCTGCAGTTCCTCCTGAGCTCGTCTCTCCAGAGCCTGTGTGTTACCTAGGTGTAGTGTGTGTTACTTAGCTGTAACAGGTGTAGTGTGTTACCTAGCTGTAACAGGTATAGTGTGTTACCTAGCTGTAACAGGTGCAGTGTGTGTAGCCTGTTCCTCTCGGTCTGCAGTTCCTCCTGCGCTCGTCTTTTCAGAGCCTGCAACGCCGCCGTGTGTCGTTCTTCAGAGTGTCTCTGTGGTTCCTCCTAAAAGAAAACAAACTATGTAACTATGTACAGTGGGGCAAAAAAGTATTTAGTCAGCCACAAATTGTGCAAGTTCTCCCACTTAAAAAGATGAGAGAGGCCTGTAATTTTCATCATAGGTACATAGCAACAGCCCCAAAACATCACTGCTCGAGAGGAGATCTGCATGGAGGAATGGGCCAAAATACCAGCAACAGTGTGTGAAAACCTTGTGAAGACTTACAGAAAATGTTTGACCTCTGTCATTGCCAACAAAGGGTATATAACAAAGTATTGAGATAAACTTTTGTTTTTGACCAAATACTTATAATCCACCATAATTTGCAAATAAATTCATTACAAATCCTACAATGTGATTTTCTGGATTTTTTTTTCTCATTTTGTCTGTCATAGTTGAAGTGTACCTATGATGAAAATTACAGGCCTCTCTCATCTTTTTAAGTGGGAGAACTTGCACAGTTGGTGACTGACTAAATACTTTTTTCCCCCACTGTATACATAGTGACTGTGTGAGTGAGTGAGTGAGTGAGTGAGTGAGTGAGTGAGTGAGTGAGTGAGTGAGTGAGTGAGTGAGTGTGTGAGTGAGTGTGTGTGTGTGTGTGTGTGTGTGAGAGTGACTATGTGTGTGAGTGAGTGAGTGTCTGTGAGTGTCTGTGAGTGTGGGTGTGTGTGTGTGTGTGTGTGTGTGTGTGTGACTGTGTGTCTGTGTGAGTGTGTACCTGCAGCTGCTCTCTCAGTCTCTGGTTCATGTCTCTGGTCTCCTGCACCTCCCTCCGCAGCCTGTCAATCTCGCTGTCGCCATGGTGACCCTCTGCTGGCCCCGCCTTCCTCTCCACCTACAACAGGAAGTTAGCTCACTCAAACAGGGCATGATTCAACTGTCTTGTTAGTTTAAGGGTTTGAATTTTTTTTAAATATATATTTCCCACCTCCTAACTGCCCCCCCCCCCCCCCCTAGACATCTCAGATCAATAGTGAGGTTAGATCAGATCCCCCCCCCCCCAGACATCTCAGATCAATAGTGAGGTTAGATCAGATCCCCCCCCAGACATCTCAGATCAATAGTGAGGTTAGAACAGACCCCTCCAGACATCTCAGATCAGTAGTGAGGTTTGATCAGATCCCCCCCAGACATCTCAGATCAATAGTGAGGTTAGATCAGATCCCCCCCCAGACATCTCAGATCAATAGTGAGTTTAGATCAGATCCCCCCCCCCCCAGACATCTCAGATCAATAGTGAGGTTAGATCAGATCCCCCCTAGACATCTCAGATCAATAGTGAGGTTAGATCAGATCCCCCCCCCCCCAGACATCTCAGATCAATAGTGAGGTTAGATCAGATCCCCCCCCCCCCAGACATCTCAGATCAATAGTGAGGTTAGATCAGATCCCCCCCCAGACATCTCAGATCAATAGTGAGGTTAGAACAGACCCCTCCAGACATCTCAGATCAGTAGTGAGGTTTGATCAGATCCCCCCCAGACATCTCAGATCAATAGTGAGGTTAGATCAGATCCCCCCCCAGACATCTCAGATCAATAGTGAGTTTAGATCAGATCCCCCCCCCCCCAGACATCTCAGATCAATAGTGAGGTTAGATCAGATCCCCCCTAGACATCTCAGATCAATAGTGAGGTTAGATCAGATCCCCCCCCCCCCAGACATCTCAGATCAATAGTGAGGTTAGATCAGATCCCCCCCCAGACATCTCAGATCAATAGTGAGGTTAGAACAGACCCCTCCAGACATCTCAGATCAGTAGTGAGGTTAGATCAGATCCCCCCCAGACATCTCAGATCAATAGTGAGGTTAGATCAGATCCCCCCCCAGACATCTCAGATCAATAGTGAGTTTAGATCAGACCCCCCCCCAGACATCTCAGATCAGTAGTGAGGTTAGAACAGACCCCCCCAGACATCTCAGATCAGTAGTGAGGTTAGATCAGACCCCCCCCCCCCCCCCCCCAGACATCTCAGATCAATAGTGAGGTTTGAACAGATCCCCCCCCCCAGACATCTCAGATCAATAGTGAGGTTTGATCAGATCCCCCCAGACATCTCAGATCAATAGTGAGGTTAGATCAGATCCCCCCAGACATCTCAGATCAATAGTGAGGTTAGATCAGAACCTCCCCTCCCCCAGACATCTCAGATCAATAGTGAGGTTTGATCAGATCCCCCCAGACATCTCAGATCAATAGTGAGGTTAGATCAGACCCCCCCAGACATCTCAGTAGATTACCTGTGATTGGTGATTGGCTAGTTGAGTAGATCATCTGTGATTGGCTAGTTGAGTAGATTACCTGTGATTGGTGATTGGCTAGTTGAGTAAATTACCTGTGATTGGTGATTGGCTGGTTGAGTAGATTACCTGTGATTGGTGATTGGCTAGTTGCGTAAATTACCTGTGATTGGTGATTGTCTAGTTGAGTTGATTACCTGTGATTGGTGATTGACTAGTTGAGTAGATTACCTGTGATTGGAGATCGGCTAGTTGAGTCTGCAGCTCCTGCTCTCTCTGGTTGCTCGTGGCAACAGCCGCATCAAGCTCCGCCTTAAGCTCCGCCCTCAGGCGCTCCTCACACTCTGACCTGGAGACACACACACACAATATGTAAAAATGTGTGACCACACTGCAGAATATAATTATGACCCCCTGGCAACAATAGTGGGTCGGCAGGTAGTCTAGTGGTTAGAGTGTAGAGGAGGCAGGTAGTCTAGTGGTTAGAGTGTAGAGGAGGTAGGTAGTCTAGTGGTTAGAGTGTAGAGGAGGCAGGTAGCCTAGTGGTTAGAGTGTAGAGGAGGCAGGTAGACTAGTGGTTAGAGTGTAGAGGAGGTAGGTAGTCTAGTGGTTAGAGTGTAGAGGAGGCAGGTAGCCTAGTGGTTAGAGTGTAGAGGAGGCAGGTAGTCTAGTGGTTAGAGTGTAGAGGAGGCAGGTAGTCTAGTGGTTAGAGTGTAGAGGAGGCAGGTAGTCTAGTGGTTAGAGTGTAGAGGAGGCAGGTAGCCTAGTGGTTAGAGTGTAGAGTAGGCAGGTAGCCTAGTGGTTAGAGTGTAAAGGAGGCAGGTAGCCTAGTGGTTAGAGTGTAGAGGATGCAGGTAGCCTAGTGGTTAGAGTGTAGAGGAGGCAGGTAGTCTAGTGGTTAGAGTGTAGAGGAGGCAGGTAGCCTAGTGGTTAGAGTGTAGAGGAGGCAGGTAGCCTTGTGGTTAGAGTGTAGAGGAGGCAGGTAGCCTAGTGGTTAGAGTGTAGAGGAGGCAGGTAGTCTAGTGATTAGAGTGTAGAGGAGGTAGGTAGTCTAGTGGTTAGAGTGTAGAGGAGGCAGGTAGTCTAGTGGTTAGAGTGTAGAGGAGGTAGGTAGTCTAGTGGTTAGAGTGTAGAGGAGGTAGGTAGTCTGGTGGTTAGAGTGTAAAGGAGGCAGGTAGCCTAGTGGTTAGAGTGTAGAGGAGGCAGGTAACTTAGTGGTTCGAGTGTAGAGGAGGCAGGTAGACTAGTGGTTAGAGGAGGCAGGTAGCCTAGTGGTTAGAGTGTAGAGGAGGCAGGTAGCCTAGTGGTTAGAGTGTAGAGGAGGCAGGTAGTCTAGTGGTTAGAGTGTAGAGGAGGCATGTAGTCTAGTGGTTAGAGTGTAGAGGAGGCAGGTAGCCTAGTGGTTAGAGTGTAGAGGAGGCAGGTAGTCTAGTGGTTAGAGTGTAGAGGAGGCAGGTAGCCTAGTGGTTAGAGTGTAGAGGAGGCAGGTAGTCTAGTGGTTAGAGTGTAGAGGAGGCAGGTAGCCTAGTGGTTAGTGTAAAGGAGGCAGGTAGTCTAGTGGTTAGAGTGTAGAGGAGGCAGGTAGCCTAGTGGTTAGAGTGTAGAGGAGGCAGGTAGACTAGTGGTTAGAGTGTAGAGGAGGTAGGTAGTCTAGTGGTTAGAGTGTAGAGGAGGCAGGTAGCCTAGTGGTTAGAGTGTAGAGGAGGCAGGTAGTCTAGTGGTTAGAGTGTAGAGGAGGCAGGTAGTCTAGTGGTTAGAGTGTAGAGGAGGCAGGTAGTCTAGTGGTTAGAGTGTAGAGGAGGCAGGTAGCCTAGTGGTTAGAGTGTAGAGTAGGCAGGTAGCCTAGTGGTTAGAGTGTAAAGGAGGCAGGTAGCCTAGTGGTTAGAGTGTAGAGGATGCAGGTAGCCTAGTGGTTAGAGTGTAGAGGAGGCAGGTAGTCTAGTGGTTAGAGTGTAGAGGAGGCAGGTAGCCTAGTGGTTAGAGTGTAGAGGAGGCAGGTAGCCTTGTGGTTAGAGTGTAGAGGAGGCAGGTAGCCTAGTGGTTAGAGTGTAGAGGAGGCAGGTAGTCTAGTGATTAGAGTGTAGAGGAGGTAGGTAGTCTAGTGGTTAGAGTGTAGAGGAGGCAGGTAGTCTAGTGGTTAGAGTGTAGAGGAGGTAGGTAGTCTAGTGGTTAGAGTGTAGAGGAGGTAGGTAGTCTAGTGGTTAGAGTGTAAAGGAGGCAGGTAGCCTAGTGGTTAGAGTGTAGAGGAGGCAGGTAACTTAGTGGTTCGAGTGTAGAGGAGGCAGGTAGACTAGTGGTTAGAGGAGGCAGGTAGCCTAGTGGTTAGAGTGTAGAGGAGGCAGGTAGCCTAGTGGTTAGAGTGTAGAGGAGGCAGGTAGTCTAGTGGTTAGAGTGTAGAGGAGGCATGTAGTCTAGTGGTTAGAGTGTAGAGGAGGCAGGTAGCCTAGTGGTTAGAGTGTAGAGGAGGCAGGTAGTCTAGTGGTTAGAGTGTAGAGGAGGCAGGTAGCCTAGTGGTTAGAGTGTAGAGGAGGCAGGTAGTCTAGTGGTTAGAGTGTAGAGGAGGCAGGTAGCCTAGTGGTTAGTGTAAAGGAGGCAGGTAGTCTAGTGGTTAGAGTGTAGAGGAGGCAGGTAGCCTAGTGGTTAGAGTGTAGAGGAGGCAGGTAGCCTAGTGGTTAGAGTGTAGAGGAGGCAGGTAGCCTAGTGGTGAGAGCGTTATGGCCAGTAATCGAAAGGTTGCTAGATCGAATCCCCTGAGCTGACAAGGTACAAATCTGTCATTCTGCCCCCTGTACAAGCCAGTTAACCCACTGTTCCTAGACCAGTTAACCCACTGTTCCTAGACCAGTTAACCCACTGTTCCTAGACCAGTTAACCCACTGTTCCTAGACCAGTTAACCCACTGTTCCTAGACCAGTTAACCCACTGTTCCTAGACCAGTTAACCCACTGTTCCTAGACCAGTTAACCCCACTGTTCCTAGACCAGTTAACCCCACTGTTCCTAGACCAGTTAACCCCACTGTTCCTAGACCAGTTAACCCACTGTTCCTAGACCAGTTAACCCACTGTTCCTAGACCAGTTAACCCACTGTTCCTAGACCAGTTAACCCTACTGTTCCTAGACCAGTTAACCCTACTGTTCCTAGACCAGTTAACCCCACTGTTCCTAGACCAGTTAACCCTACTGTTCCTAGGCCAGTTAACCCACTGTTCCTAGACCAGTTAACCCACTGTTCCTAGACCAGTTAACCCACTGTTCCTAGACCAGTTAACCCCACTGTTCCTAGACCAGTTAACCCACTGTTCCTAGGCCAGTTAACCCACTGTTCCTAGACCAGTTAACTCACTGTTCCTAGACCAGTTAACCCACTGTTCCTAGACCAGTTAACCCACTGTTCCTAGACCAGTTAACCCACTGTTCCTAGGCCAGTTAACCCACTGTTCCTAAACCCACTGTTCCTAGGCCAGTTAACCCACTGTTCCTAGACCAGTTAACCCACTGTTCCTAGGCCAGTTAACCCACTGTTCCTAGACCAGTTAACCCACTGTTCCTAGACCAGTTAACCCACTGTTCCTAGACCAGTTAACCCACTGTTCCTAGGCCAGTTAACCCACTGTTCCTAGACCAGTTAACCCACTGTTCCTAGGCCAGTTAACCCACTGTTCCTAGACCAGTTAACCCACTGTTCCTAGACCAGTTAACCCACTGTTCCTAGACCAGTTAACCCACTGTTCCTAGACCAGTTAACCCACTGTTCCTAGACCAGTTAACCCACTGTTCCTAGACCAGTTAACCCACTGTTCCTAGACCAGTTAACCCACTGTTCCTAGACCAGTTAACCCACTGTTCCTAGACCAGTTAACCCACTGTTCCTAGACCAGTTAACCCACTGTTCCTAGACCAGTTAACCCACTGTTCCTAGGCCAGTTAACCCACTGTTCCTAGACCAGTTAACCCACTGTTCCTAGACCAGTTAACCCACTGTTCCTAGACCAGTTAACCCACTGTTCCTAGACCAGTTAACCCACTGTTCCTAGACCGTCATTGAAAATAAGAATTTGTTCTTAACTGACTTGTCTAGTTAAATAGATTTAAATACATTTAATAAAAACAAGGGCGCATCCAATTGTTTTCCTTCTTCCGGTCCATCCACAAACAAGCAAAACATTCTTAAATGTGATTTAAATTTGTCAAAACTATTGGAAAGCGTGTACAGAATTTAAAATATATGTTAATTCTATATTGAGGGAAATTATTGAAAAAAAATTAAACGTTTGTTTTCACGTAGCATAAGCACTCAGAAACAGACATTTGTTAGCATTAGCATTCTCATAGAGAATGACTGGCGGTGTTAGCTCGTTAGCTTCGTGGCACAACAGACTGCAAATATCCTGATGTTATCGTCATAAAACACTTCGCCACCGTTTCTGTCTCTTGTCACTGATATTCTGTGTCAAACAACATTGCTATTTCAAGCATTGATCTTTGATTGATAAGGGATACAGACTATAGATAACGACCATTAGATACAGTCTAATATGCTAACTAGCTAACACCGCCAGTCATTCTCTATGAGAATGCTAATGCTAATGAACGTAGGTCTCCAAGCGCTTATACTACGTGAAATACATCCGTACAGTTATGGACAGTCAACCAACTACTGTTCCCTGTAGGAGGAAACGTGGGTATAGCATACCATGGGCAGTCAACGACCAATCATATTCACCCGAAGAAAACTCAAAAAAGCGTTGACTCCCCATATAATAAATGGAACGAACTACAAAAAATCTCTGAAACTGGAAACACATATCTCCCTCACTAGCTTTAAGCACCAACTGTCAGAGCAGCTCACAGATTACTGCACCTGTACATAGCCCACCTATAATTTAGCCCAAACAACTACCTCTTTCCCTACTGTATTTAATTTATTTATTTATTTTGCTCCTTTGCACCCCCATTATTTTTATTTCTACTTTGCACATTCTTCCATTGCAAATCTACCATTCCAGTGTTTTACTTGCTATATTGTATTTACTTTGCCACCATGGCCTTTTTGCCTTTACCTCCCTTATCTCACCTCATTTGCTCACATTGTATATAGACTTGTTTATACTGTATTATTGACTGTATGTTTGTTTTACTCCATGTGTAACTCTGTGTTGTTGTATGTGTCGAACTGCTTTGCTTTATCTTGGCCAGGTCGCAATTGTAAATGAGAACTTGTTCTCAACTTGCCTACCTGGTTAAATAAATAAAAATATTATACTGAGAGACGGAAAGGGAACTTTATGATTCTTACCATCATTTTCCTCAACATAGAATTAACATATCTTTCCAATTCTGTGCACGTTATTCCATAGTTTTATCAAATTTCATTGATATTTAATTGACTTTTTGCTTGTCTGTGAATGGTCTGAAAGTAGGAAAAACAATGATGTTGGATCTAGGTTGAAGATCTAGGTTGAAAATCTAGCGTTGGAGATCTAGCGTTGGATCAGGAACTGGGTCATGTGGGCGAGGCATCATAAGGTGAATAGTGTTTTTGTCGTTATTTAAAGTTTTCCAACCTACCGGATTCTCTCGTCAGTGTTCTCTTGGTTGTGTTCTAGAACGTTTCTGTCAGTGTTCTCTTGGTTGTGTTCTAGAACGTTTCTGTCAGTGTTCTCTTGGTTGTGTTCTAGAACGTTTCTGTCTGTGTTCTCTTGGGTCTGTTGGTTGAGCTCTAGAACCTTCTCCTCCAGTCTCTGTTTGTCTGTTCTCAGACCTGTCATCTCCTTCTGGTAACTCTCTCTCTGTCGCTCCATCTCTTCCTGACACACACACACACACACACACACAAACACACACACACACACACCATCCATCACACACAGAGATTGAAAAAACAATCAACACTAATCTGTGATTTAGACACCAATTAAGTATGTGTGTGTGTGTGTGTGTGTGTGTCTCTGTGTTTGTGTGTCTCTGTGTGTGTGTGTGTGTGTACCTGTATGTGCTGTAGATCCTCTCGGAGGTGGGAACAGTGGATTCCGCAGGTGGGAGGAGTTTCAGAGGCCACACCCCCCTGACTTTGCTGCTGAATGACTCCTTCCAAACGCCAGATCTACACACACACACACAGACACACACACACAGAGACACACACACACAGACACACACACAGACACACACACACACACACACACACACACACACACACACACACACACACACACACACACACACACACACACACACACACAGACAGAATGTTGTCAGTACAGTATGTTGTTTGTGTATTTAATGGAGAGTCTGAGTCCTTGATGGAAGTCAAGGCAAAGCCTCTCTCACCTGATTGGTTGCCTGCTGCAGCTGGTCTCTAAGCTCCTCCCTCTCAGTCTCCAGCCTTCGACACACCTCTTCACCACTCCTCCTGTCCTCCTGCACACGTACACACACCTGCTGACACACACACACACACACACACACACACACACACACACACACACACACACACACACACACACACACACACACACACACATATGCAGTGGTTGTTTTTGAGGCCCTTCTGCAACAGTTTGTGTTAATGTCTTTCTGGTTCTGTCTGGGACCCAGTCAGACCAGCTGTCTGTAATGTCTGGTTCTGTCTGGACCCAGTCAGACCAGCTGTCTGTAATGTCTGGTTCTGTCTGGGACCCAGTCAGACCAGCTGTCTGTAATGTCTGGTTCTGTCTGGACCCAGTCAGACCAGCTGTCTGTAATGTCTGGTTCTGTCTGGACCCCAGTCAGACCAGCTGTCTGTAATGTCTGGTTCTGTCTGGGACCCAGTCAGACCAGCTGTCTGTAATGTCTGGTTCTGTCTGGGACCCAGTCAGACCAGCTGTCTGTAATGTCTGGTTCTGTCTGGGACCCAGTCAGACCAGCTGTCTGTAATGTCTGGTTCTGTCTGGGACCCAGTCAGACCAGCTGTCTGTAATGTCTGGTTCTGTCTGGGACCCAGTCAGACTAGCTATCTGTAATGTCTGGTTCTGTCTGGACCCCAGTCAGACCAGCTGTCTGTAATGTCTGGTTCTGTCTGGGACCCAGTCAGACCAGCTGTCTGTAATGTCTGGTTCTGTCTGGACCCCAGTCAGACCAGCTGTCTGTAATGTCTGGTTCTGTCTGGGACCCAGTCAGACCAGCTGTCTGTAATGTCTGGTTCTGTCTGGGACCCAGTCAGACTAGCTGTCTGTAAAGTCTGGTTCTGTCTGGACCCCAGTCAGACTAGCTGTCTGTAATGTCTGGTTCTGTCTGGACCCCAGTCAGACCAGCTGTCTCCAGTGTGTGTTACCTCTTGGTTTGTCCTCAGTGCTTCCTGGGCGTTGTGGAGCTCAGCTGCATGTTTCCTCATCACCTCTTCTATCGCCTTCTTCACCTGCTCCTTCAATCTCTTCCTTTCCTCGTCCGCCTGCTCCTTCAATCTCCTCCTTTCCTCGTCCGCCTGCTCCTTCAATCTCCTCCTTTCCTCGTCCGCCTGCTCCTTCAATCTCTTCTTCTCCTGGTTCAGACTCTCTCTCTGCTCCTCCACTCGCTCCGTGTTTCCTTCCATCTGTGTTGTCACTCTTCCTTTCACCTCTTCTATCTCTTTCTGCAGGCGTTCTCTCTCTTCTTCTCTCTCTTTCTGCAGGCGTTCTCTCTCTTCTTCTCTCTCTTTCTGCAGTCTGTCTCTCTCTTCCTCCATCTCTTTTTGCATTTGTTCCTTTTCCACTTCTGCGTGTTTCCGTTCTCTCCGGAGCTCCTCTGACTGAGCCCTCACCATCTCAGAACGCAGACTAGCCAGGGCCTCCGCATGCTGGACACACACACACACACACACACATATACACACACACACACACACATACATATACACACACACACACACACACGGTCAGAATGTTGTCACATTACAGGAATTCATTCAAAGTTGGTGTGTTTGTGTGTGTGTGTGTGTGTGTGTGTGTGTGTGTGTGTGTGTGTGTCTCTACCTGTCTGGCGTAGTCGTTGTTTCTCCCACTGCTCTGAATCTCCAGCTCTCTGTTCCTGCTCTGCAGTTTGTTCACCTGACCTTTCAACTCCTCCACGTTCACACACACACACCCCTCACACACACCACGACTCAGCAGCTCCTCTGACACACACACACACACACACACACACACACACGGAATGCACAAATACGTTCACAGAAGGACATACACATTACATTACATTTTAAACTCCTTTCTTGAATGATTGATTAAATTATTGAATGGTTGATTGATTTATTGATTAATGGATTGAGTGATTGGTTGATTGATTTATTGATTAATGGATTGAGTGATTGGTTGATTGATTTATTGATTAATGGATTGAGTGATTGGTTGATTGATTGGTGTAATAATTGTTTGATTGATTGAATAATTGATTAATTGGTTGATTGATTCATAGATTGTTTTATGAATTATTTATGTATTAATTGATTAATTGATTGATTGGTTCATAGATTGTTTATAATGTATTTACGTATTAATTGATTGATTGATTCTTAGATAGTTTTATTAATGTATTTTTGCATTAATGTATTAATTGATTAATTGCTTGATTGGTTGATTACCTGATTTGCTCTGCAGCTCCTCCTCCTGCAGCAGTAGTCTCTCTTTGGCCACGACTAACTCCTCCCATGCCCTCTTAGCCCCACCCTCTGCCCCCGAGACACGCCTCCTCCCCGACTCCAACTCCTCCTCCAGGTCCTAGAGAAAGAGAGATGGTAGGAAGTAGAGGGTGAGGTTCACACAGGGAAACAGGAAGTAGAGGGTGAGCTTCACACAGGGAAACAGGAAGTAGAGGGTGAGGTTAACACAGGGAAACAGGAAGTAGAGGGTGAGGTTAACACAGGGAAACAGGAAGTAGAGGGTGAGGTTCACACAGGGAAACAGGAAGTAGGGGGTGAGGTTAACACAGGGAAATAGGAAGTAGAGGGTGAGGTTCACACAGGGAAACAGGAAGTAGAGGGTGAGGTTCACACAGGGAAACAGGAAGTAGAAGGTGAGGTTCACACAGGGAAACAGGAAGTAGAGGGTGAGGTTCACACAGGGAAACAGGAAGTAGCAGGGCTAGAAGGATGGATACAAAGGAAACTGGCTATATAAAGACTAGGAATCACTCTCTATTCATTCAGGGTGTGTGTGTGTGTGGGGGGGGGGGGGGGGGTTGGCTTGACTATCACCGTGGGAACCAGGAGTCTTCAAAAGGATAGCAAAACAAGGGGGACATGTCGCAGGTCCCAACATGGAAAAATCCTATTTTAGGCTTTTGGGTTAGGTTTAGGGTCAGGGTTCGGGGTTAGGTTTAGGGCTAGGGTTAGGGGTTAGGTTTAGAGTTAGGGTTAGGGGTTAGGTTTATGTTTCGTTTTAGGGTTTGGGGTTAGGGTTAGGGGTTAGGTTTAGAGTTAGGGTTAGGGGTTAGGTTTAGGGTCAGGGTTAGGGGTTAGGTTTAGAGTTAGGGTTAGGGGTTAGGTTTAGAGTTAGGGTTAGGGGTTAGGTTTAGAGTTAGGGTTAGGGGTTAGGTTTAGAGTTAGGGTTAGGGTTTAGAGTTAGGGTTAGGGGTTAGGGGTTAGGTTTAGAGTTAGGGTTAGGGGTTAGGTTTAGAGTTAGGGTTAGGGGTTAGGGGTTAGGTTTAGAGTTAGGTTTAGGGGTTTGGGGTTAGGTTTACGGGTGAGGGAAAATATGATTTTGAAAGGGAATAAATGTTTTTGTTCCCCAAAATGATAGTAAAACCACAGTGTGAGTACCTGTATTCTGTCCTGTTAGGGTGAGTACCTGTATTCTGTCCTGTTAGGGTGAGTACCTGTATTCTGTTAGGGTTAGGGTGAGTACCTGTATTCTGTCCTGTTAGGGTTAGGGTGAGTACCTGTATTCTGTCCTTTTAGGGTTAGGGTGAGTACCTGTATTCTGTCCTGTTAGGGTTAGGGTGAGTACCTGTATTCTGTCCTGTTAGGGTGAGTACCTGTTTTCTGTCCTGTTAGGGTGAGTACCTGTATTCTGTCCTGTTAGGGTGAGTACCTGTATTCTGTCCTGTTAGGGTGAGTACCTGTATTCTGTCCTGTTAGAGTGAGTACCTGTATTCTGTCCTGTTAGGGTGAGTACCTGTATTCTGTCCTGTTAGGGTGAGTACCTGTATTCTGTTAGGGTTAGGGTGAGTACCTGTATTCTGTCCTGTTAGGGTGAGTACCTGTTTTCTGTCCTGTTAGGGTGAGTACCTGTATTCTGTCCTGTTAGGGTGAGTACCTGTATTCTGTCCTGTTAGGGTGAGTACCTGTATTCTGTCCTGTTAGGGTGAGTACCTGTATTCTGTCCTGTTAGGGTGAGTACCTGTATTCTGTCCTGTTAGGGTGAGTACCTGTATTCTGTCCTGTTAGGGTTAGGGTGAGTACCTGTATTCTGTCCTGTTAGGGTGAGTACCTGTATTCTGTCCTGTTAGGGTGAGTACCTGTATTCTGTCCTGTTAGGGTGAGTACCTGTATTCTGTCCTGTTAGGGTGAGTACCTGTATTCTGTCCTGTTAGGGTGAGTACCTGTTTTCTGTCCTGTTAGGGTGAGTACCTGTATTCTGTCCTGTTAGGGTTAGGGTGAGTACCTGTATTCTGTCCTGTTAGGGTTAGGGTGAGTACCTGTATTCTGTCCTGTTAGGGTTAGGGTGAGTACCTGTATTCTGTCCTGTTAGGGTGAGTACCTGTTTTCTGTCCTGTTAGGGTGAGTACCTGTATTCTGTCCTGTTAGGGTGAGTACCTGTATTCTGTCCTGTTAGGGTGAGTACCTGTATTCTGTCCTGTTAGGGTGAGTACCTGTATTCTGTCCTGTTAGGGTGAGTACCTGTATTCTGTCCTGTTAGGGTGAGTACCTGTATTCTGTTAGGGTTAGGGTGAGTACCTGTATTCTGTCCTTTTAGGGTGAGTACCTGTATTCTGTCCTGTTAGGGTGAGTACCTGTATTCTGTCCTGTTAGGGTGAGTACCTGTATTCTGTCCTGTTAGGGTGAGTACCTGTATTCTGTCCTGTTAGTGTGAGTACCTGTATTCTGTCCTGTTAGGGTGAGTACCTGTATTCTGTCCTGTTAGGGTGAGTACCTGTATTCTGTCCTGTTAGGGTGAGTACCTGTATTCTGTCCTTTTAGGGTGAGTACCTGTATTCTGTCCTGTTAGGGTGAGTACCTGTATTCTGTCCTGTGAGGGTGAGTACCTGTATTCTGTCCTGTTAGGGTGAGTACCTGTATTCTGTTAGGGTTAGGGTGAGTACCTGTATTCTGTCCTTTTAGGGTGAGTACCTGTATTCTGTCCTGTTAGGGTGAGTACCTGTATTCTGTCCTGTTAGGGTGAGTACCTGTATTCTGTCCTGTTAGGGTGAGTACCTGTATTCTGTCCTGTTAGGGTGAGTACCTGTATTCTGTCCTGTTAGGGTCCATACCTGTATTCTGTCCTGTTAGAGTGAGTACCTGTATTCTGTCCTGTTAGGGTGAGTACCTGTATTCTGTCCTGTTAGGGTGAGTACCTGTATTCTGTCCTGTTAGGGTGAGTACCTGTATTCTGTTAGGGTTAGGGTGAGTACCTGTATTCTGTCCTGTTAGGGTTAGGGTGAGTACCTGTATTCTGTCCTGTTAGGGTGAGTACCTGTATTCTGTTAGGGTTAGGGTGAGTACCTGTATTCTGTCCTGTTAGGGTGAGTACCTGTATTCTGTCCTGTTAGGGTGAGTACCTGTTTTCTGTCCTGTTAGGGTGAGTACCTGTATTCTGTCCTGTTAGGGTGAGTACCTGTATTCTGTCCTGTTAGGGTGAGTACCTGTATTCTGTCCTGTTAGGGTGAGTACCTGTATTCTGTCCTGTAGTTTGGCAGCGTGTCTCTTGCTCTCGTTGAGTCGCTTCAGACTGTCCTCCAGCTCTCCCTCCGCCTTCCTCACTCTCTCTCTCAGTACTGTACTCATCCCTCTCTTCTCCTCCTCCTCTCTCTCCTCCCACTGCCGTCTCTCCTCCCTGCGCGCCTCCTCCATGCTCCTCTTCAACTCCTCCTTCTCCTCTGTCACCTCCTTCACCCTCGTCTCCCACTTCTCCCTCTCCTCTCTCACTGCTCTCTCCCTCTCCCACTCCTCCCTCTCCTCTCTCTCTGCTCTCTCCCTCTCCCACTTCTCCCTCTCCTCTCTCCCTGCTCTCTCCCTCTCTTCCTCCGCTCGCTCCTTCCCTTTCCTCAGAGTCTTCACCTCCTCCGAGAGGAGTCGCATTCTCTCCGTCTCCTCCTCCTTCCCTTTCCCTCGCTTCTCTTCTCCTTTCCTCCGTAGTTCGTCACATTGAACCTCCAGGCACTGCGCAGCCTCCCCAGCCGTCTCCAGCTCTCTCCCCAGTCGGAGACTCTCGTCGTGGGCCGTGTTGAGTTGGGCCTGGGTCTCCTGTCTCTCCAGCCCCAGAGCCTGGAGCTTTTCCTCATAGTCCCTCCTTAGCTCTGCCTCTACCCCACGATCCCTTTCCTCTGCCTGGACACGGTAGCTCTCAAAGTCTACCTGAACCTGGAGGTGTAGAGACACACAGAGTTAATTCACCTGTGGTGATCCACACTGGAACAGACTGGTCTACCTGAACCTGGAGGTGTAGAGACACACAGAGTTAATTAACCTGTGGTGATCCACACTGGAACAGACTGGTCTACCTGAACCTGGAGGTGTAGAGACACAGAGTTAATTAACCTGTGGTGATCCACACTGGAACAGACTGGTCTACCTGAACCTGGAGGTGTAGAGACACACAGAGTTAATTAACCTGTGGTGATCCACACTGGAACAGACTGGTCTACCTGAACCTGGAGGTGTAGAGACACAGAGTTAATTAACCTGTGGTGATCCACACTGGAACAGACTGGTCTACCTGAACCTGGAGGTGTAGAGACACACAGAGTTAATTAACCTGTGGTGATCCACACTGGAACAGACTGGGTAACAGACGGACAAGTTGGACGGACAGACGGGGTACCTGAGCTAGAGTTTCCTGCAGCTCTGAGAGGCGTGTCCTAAGCACTGCCGACTCCTCCCCCTCGGCACACGTCCCCGTGGTAACCTGCCTCAGCTCTTCCTGGTGGGCGTGGCTGACGGCCTGAAGGGCCGCCTCCTGCTCTTCGTTCTTAGTGTTCAGAGAATAGATCACCTGACGTTTTGATTAAAAGAGGGGAGGGCGGAGGTGAGAAAAGAGGAAAGAGATTCATATTCAGGTTGACATCTTATCGATATGTATTGAGTTGATCAATCAGTAGCCGTTATGTTTTAAACCACGTTACAGGAAGTCATTCAGGATGTATACAGTTTATATTTTTTAATATATATATTTTTTTAACCTTTATTTAACTAGGCAAGTCAGTTAAGAACAAATTCTTATTTTCAATGGCGGCCTAAAAACAGTGGGTTAACTAACTGGTCTAGGAACAGTTGGTTAACTGCCTGTTCAGGGGCAGAACGACAGATTTGTACCTTGTCAGCTCGGAGGTTTGAACTTGCAACCTTTCGGTTACTACTCCAACCACTAGGCTACCCTGCCGCCCCAGCTACAGTGTCCACCCAGTGTCATCATAGACTAGAACGGACCCAGACGACTCACTTACCCTCTGGAGCGGGGGGAGGGGTGTGTGTGTGTGTGTGTGTGTGTCTCTCTGTGTGTGTGTGTGTGTGTGTGTGTGTCTCTCTCTGTGTGTGTCTCTCTCTGTGTGTGTGTCTGTGTGTGTGTGTGTCTGTGTGTGTGTCTGTGTGTGTGTGTGTGTGTGTACAACCGAGGAGGGTTTTATGGTGACTCCTCTCTGTCTGCGGTGCACGGCTGGTACAGCACTGTCAGACATTCCCTGCGTGGCTTTAGTGAAGCCCTACCACCCAGCCTAGACGCTATTACCCAATAACTAACGTCCACTAACATGGACCCAAATACCATCTGTAGTATTAGGTCCAACTACCAGGCTCTCTGTCCTCTGTCCTTAATCAGTAGTTTAACCAGTAGTTTAACCAGTAGTTTAACCAGTAGTTTAACTAGTAGTTTAACCAGTAGTTTAACCAGTAGTTTAACCAGTAGTTTAACCAGTAGTTTAATCAGTAGTTTAACCAGTAGTTTAACCAGTAGTTTAATCAGGTGTGTGTAGGGTACTGGAGGAGTAGTTTAACCAGTAGTTTAATCAGTAGTTTGACCAGTAGTTTAATCAGTAGTTTAATCAGTAGTTTAACCAGTAGTTTAACCAGTAGTTTAACCAGTAGTTTAACCAGTAGTTTAACCAGTAGTTTAATCAGGTGTGTGTAGGGTACTGGAGGAGTAGTTTAACCAGTAGTTTAACCAGTAGTTTAATCAGGTGTGTGTAGGGTACTGGAGGAGTAGTTTAACCAGTAGTTTAACCAGTAGTTTAATCAGGTGTGTGTAGGGTACTGGAGGAGTAGTTTAACCAGTAGTTTAATCAGTAGTTTAACCAGTAGTTTAATCAGTAGTTTAACCAGTAGTTTAACCAGTAGTTTAATCAGGTGTGTGTAGGGTACTGGAGGAGTAGTTTAACCAGTAGTTTAACCAGTAGTTTAATCAGGTGTGTGTAGGGTACTGGAGGAGTAGTTTAATCAGTAGTTTAACCAGTAGTTTAACCAGTAGTTTAACCAGTAGTTTAACCAGTAGTTTAACCAGTAGTTTAATCAGTAGTTTAATCAGGTGTGTGTAGGGTACTGGAGGAGTAGTTTAACCAGTAGTTTAACCAGTAGTTTAACCAGTAGTTTAACCAGTAGTTTAATCAGTAGTTTAACCAGTAGTTTAATCAGTAGTTTAACCAGTAGTTTAACCAGTAGTTTAATCAGTAGTTTAATCAGTAGTTTAACCAGTAGTTTAACCAGTAGTTTAACCAGTAGTTTAACCAGTAGTTTAACCAGTAGTTTAATCAGTAGTTTAATCAGTAGTTTAACCAGTAGTTTAACCAGTAGTTTAACCAGTAGTTTAATCAGTAGTTTAACCAGTAGTTTAACCAGTAGTTTAACCAGTAGTTTAACCAGTAGTTTAATCAGGTGTGTGTAGGGTACTGAAGGAGTAGTTTAACCAGTAGTTTAACCAGTAGTTTAATCAGTAGTTTAATCAGGGGTTTAATCAGGTGTGTGCAGGGTACTGGAGGAGTAGTTTAACCAGTAGTTTAACCAGTAGTTTAACCAGTAGTTTAATCAGTAGTTTAATCAGGTGTGTGCAGGGTACTGGAGGAGTAGTTTAACCAGTAGTTTAACCAGTAGTTTAACCAGTAGTTTAACCAGTAGTTTAATCAGTAGTTTAACCAGTAGTTTAACCAGTAGTTTAACCAGTAGTTTAACCAGTAGTTTAATCAGTAGTTTAACCAGTAGTTTAACCAGTAGTTTAATCAGTAGTTTAATCAGTAGTTTAACCAGTAGTTTAACCAGTAGTTTAATCAGTAGTTTAACCAGTAGTTTAACCAGTAGTTTAATCAGTAGTTTAATCAGTAGTTTAACCAGTAGTTTAACCAGTAGTTTAACCAGTAGTTTAATCAGTAGTTTAATCAGTAGTTTAATCAGTAGTTTAACCAGTAGTTTAATCAGGTGTGTGTAGGGTACTGGAGGAGTAGTTTAACCAGTAGTTTAACCAGTAGTTTAACCAGTAGTTTAATCAGGTGTGTGTAGGGTACTGGAGGAGTAGTTTAACCAGTAGTTTAACCAGTAGTTTAACCAGTAGTTTAATCAGTAGTTTAATCAGTAGTTTAACCAGTAGTTTAATCAGTAGTTTAATCAGTAGTTTAACCAGTAGTTTAACCAGTAGTTTAATCAGGTGTGTGTAGGGTACTGGAGGAGTAGTTTAACCAGTAGTTTAACCAGTAGTTTAACCAGTAGTTTAATCAGTAGTTTAATCAGTAGTTTAACCAGTAGTTTAACCAGTAGTTTAATCAGTAGTTTAACCAGTAGTTTAACCAGTAGTTTAACCAGTAGTTTAACCAGTAGTTTAATCAGGTGTGTGTAGGGTACTGGAGGAGTAGTTTAACCAGTAGTTTAATCAGTAGTTTAATCAGGTGTGTGTAGGGTACTGGAGGAGTAGTTTAACCAGTAGTTTAACCAGTAGTTTAACCAGTAGTTTAATCAGGTGTGTGTAGGGTACTGGAGGAGTAGTTTAACCAGTAGTTTAACCAGTAGTTTAATCAGGTGTGTGTAGGGTACTGGAGGAGTAGTTTAATCAGTAGTTTAACCAGTAGTTTAACCAGTAGTTTAACCAGTAGTTTAATCAGTAGTTTAATCAGGTGTGTGTAGGGTACTGGAGGAGTAGTTTAACCAGTAGTTTAACCAGTAGTTTAATCAGGTGTGTGTAGGGTACTGGAGGAGTAGTTTAATCAGTAGTTTAACCAGTAGTTTAATCAGGTGTGTGTAGGGTACTGGAGGAGTAGTTTAATCAGTAGTTTAATCAGGTGTGTGTAGGGTACTGGAGGAGTAGTTTAACCAGTAGTTTAATCAGGTGTGTGTAGGGTACTGGAGGAGTAGTTTAATCAGTAGTTTAATCAGTAGTTTAATCAGGTGTGTGTAGGGTACTGGAGGAGTAGTTTAACCAGTAGTTTAACCAGTAGTTTAATCAGTAGTTTAATCAGTAGTTTAACCAGTAGTTTAACCAGTAGTTTAATCAGGTGTGTGTAGGGTACTGGAGGAGTAGTTTAACCAGTAGTTTAATCAGTAGTTTAATCAGGTGTGTGTAGGGTACTGGAGGAGTAGTTTAACCAGTAGTTTAATCAGTAGTTTAATCAGGTGTGTGTAGGGTACTGGAGGAGTAGTTTAATCAGTAGTTTAACCAGTAGTTTAATCAGGTGTGTGTAGGGTACTGGAGGAGTAGTTTAATCAGTAGTTTAACCAGTAGTTTAATCAGGTGTGTGTGGGGTACTGGAGGAGTAGTTTAACCAGTAGTTTAACCAGTAGTTTAATCAGGTGTGTGTAGGGTACTGGAGGAGTAGTTTAACCAGTAGTTTAATCAGTAGTTTAATCAGGTGTGTGTAGGGTACTGGAGGAGTAGTTTAATCAGTAGTTTAACCAGTAGTTTAACCAGTAGTTTAACCAGTAGTTTAATCAGTAGTTTAACCAGTAGTTTAACCAGTAGTTTAACCAGTAGTTTAATCAGGTGTGTGTAGGGTACTGGAGGAGTAGTTTAATCAGTAGTTTAACCAGTAGTTTAATCAGGTGTGTGTAGGGTACTGGAGGAGTAGTTTAATCAGTAGTTTAACCAGTAGTTTAACCAGTAGTTTAATCAGGTGTGTGTAGGGTACTGGAGGAGTAGTTTAACCAGTAGTTTAACCAGTAGTTTAATCAGGTGTGTGTAGGGTACTGGAGGAGTAGTTTAACCAGTAGTTTAACCAGTAGTTTAATCAGGTGTGTGTAGGGTACTGGAGGACCAGAGTTGAGGAACACTGGCCTATAACCTCTGTGTGTGTGGGGGGGTCTTCCCTCCTCCCTTCCCTCCTCCCTTCCGTTTTCTACATAGTGCAGCATGCTAGTAGTTATCTTTAGACCTACCTCATGTCTGTCTGTCTGTCTGTCTGTCTGCCTGCCTGTCTCAAATAACAACACTATCAGCCAATAGAAACAGACCAACACCTTCTAATAACAACACTATCAGCCAATAGAAACAGACCAACACCTTCTAATAGCAACACTATCAACCAATAGAAACAGACCAACACCTTCTAATAGCAACACTATCAGCCAATAGAAACAGACCAACACCTTCTAATAGCAACACTATCAGCCAATAGAAACAGACCACCAGTGATTTGTTTCCTGCATCAGGAGAATGGATCACGACTCCCAGGCCTTTTAGAAGAGATCATTGGTTCTGAGGGATCAATGAAGGATCTATAGAGGTGTTATAGTGGGTTCAGGAAGGCTTCATTAAGACTTTATAATGCATGTTTTTAGACAGACAGACAGACAGACAGACAGACAGACAGACAGACAGACAGACAGGCAGGCAGACAGACAGACAGACAGACAGACAGACAGACAGACAGACAGGCAGGCAGGCAGACATACAGACAGACAGACAGACAGACAGACAGACAGACAGACAGACAGACAGACAGACAGACAGGCGAGCAAACAGGCAGACAGACAGACAGACAGACAGGGCCAGCCTACCAGTGCTGATGAACATCAATTGTAATACAAACAGACACAAACGCTGACCAGTCAAACTTCAGGCACCACACACACACACACACACACACTGATTGTCATCTACACACAGAGTGAGTGGACGTGGGAAGATGGAGGAGCCATAACCACATTGTCATGAGTCTTACCAGCTGAGTTATCTATCTATCTATCTCTCTGTCCAGTCTTAACAGCTGAGTTATCTATCTATCTCTCTGTCCAGTCTTACCAGATGAGTTATCTATCTCTCTGTCCAGTCTACCTAGCTGAGTTATCTATCTATCTATCTCTCTGTCCAGTCTTACCAGCTGAGTTATCTATCTATCTCGCTGTCCAGTCTTAACAGCTGAGTTATCTATCTATCTCTCTGTCCAGTAGTAGTAGTAGTTTAACCAGTAGTTTAACCAGTAGTTTAACCAGTAGTTTAATCAGGTGTGTGTAGGGTACTGGAGGAGTAGTTTAACCAGTAGTTTAATCAGTAGTTTAACCAGTAGTTTAACCAGTAGTTTAATCAGTAGTTTAACCAGTAGTTTAACCAGTAGTTTAACCAGTAGTTTAATCAGTAGTTTAACCAGTAGTTTAATCAGTAGTTTAACCAGTAGTTTAACCAGTAGTTTAACCAGTAGTTTAATCAGTAGTTTAACCAGTAGTTTAACCAGTAGTTTAATCAGTAGTTTAACCAGTAGTTTAATCAGTAGTTTAATCAGTAGTTTAATCAGGTGTGTGTAGGGTACTGGAGGAGTAGTTTAACCAGTAGTTTAACCAGTAGTTTAATCAGTAGTTTAACCAGTAGTTTAACCAGTAGTTTAACCAGTAGTTTAATCAGTAGTTTAACCAGTAGTTTAACCAGTAGTTTAATCAGTAGTTTAACCAGTAGTTTAACCAGTAGTTTAGCCAGTAGTTTAACCAGTAGTTTAACCAGTAGTTTAACCAGTAGTTTAGCCAGTAGTTTAACCAGTAGTTTAACCAGTAGTTTAACCAGTAGTTTAACCAGTAATTTAATCAGTAGTTTAACCAGTAGTTTAATCAGTAGTTTAACCAGTAGTTTAACCAGTAGTTTAACCAGTAGTTTAACCAGGTGTGTGGTGTGTGTAGGGTACTGGAGGAGTAGTTTAACCAGTAGTTTAACCAGTAGTTTAACCAGTAGTTTAATCAGTAGTTTAACCAGTAGTTTAACCAGGTGTGTGTAGGGTACTGGAGGAGTAGTTTAACCAGTAGTTTAACCAGTAGTTTAACCAGTAGTTTAACCAGTAGTTTAACCAGTAGTTTAATCAGTAGTTTAATCAGTAGTTTAACCAGTAGTTTAACCAGTAGTTTAACCAGTAGTTTAACCAGGTGTGTGGTGTGTGTAGGGTACTGGAGGAGTAGTTTAACCAGTAGTTTAACCAGTAATTTAATCAGTAGTTTAATCAGGTGTGTGTAGGGTACTGGAGGAGTAGTTTAACCAGTAGTTTAACCAGTAGTTTAATCAGTAGTTTAACCAGTAGTTTAACCAGTAGTTTAACCAGTAGTTTAACCAGTAGTTTAACCAGTAGTTTAACCAGTAGTTTAATCAGTAGTTTAATCAGTAGTTTAACCAGTAGTTTAACCAGTAGTTTAATCAGTAGTTTAATCAGTAGTTTAATCAGTAGTTTAACCAGTAGTTTAATCAGTAGTTTAACCAGTAGTTTAACCAGTAGTTTAACCAGTAGTTTAATCAGTAGTTTAATCAGTAGTTTAACCAGTAGTTTAATCAGGTGTGTGTAGGGTACTGGAGGAGTAGTTTAACCAGTAGTTTAACCAGTAGTTTAACCAGTAGTTTAACCAGTAGTTTAACCAGTAGTTTAACCAGTAGTTTAACCAGTAGTTTAACCAGTAGTTTAACCAGTAGTTTAATCAGTAGTTTAACCAGTAGTTTAATCAGTAGTTTAACCAGTAGTTTAACCAGTAGTTTAACCAGTAGTTTAACCAGTAGTTTAACCAGTAGTTTAATCAGTAGTTTAACCAGTAGTTTAACCAGTAGTTTAACCAGTAGTTTAATCAGTAGTTTAATCAGTAGTTTAATCAGTAGTTTAACCAGTAGTTTAACCAGTAGTTTAACCAGTAGTTTAACCAGTAGTTTAACCAGTAGTTTAATCAGTAGTTTAACCAGTAGTTTAACCAGTAGTTTAACCAGTAGTTTAACCAGTAGTTTAATCAGTAGTTTAACCAGTAGTTTAACCAGTAGTTTAACCAGTAGTTTAACCAGTAGTTTAATCAGTAGTTTAATCAGTAGTTTAATCAGTAGTTTAATCAGTAGTTTAACCAGTAGTTTAACCAGTAGTTTAACCAGTAGTTTAATCAGTAGTTTAATCAGTAGTTTAATCAGTAGTTTAATCAGTAGTTTAACCAGTAGTTTAACCAGTAGTTTAACCAGTAGTTTAACCAGTAGTTTAATCAGTAGTTTAATCAGTAGTTTAATCAGTAGTTTAACCAGTAGTTTAACCAGTAGTTTAACCAGTAGTTTAACCAGTAGTTTAATCAGTAGTTTAACCAGTAGTTTAATCAGTAGTTTAATCAGGTGTGTGTAGGGTACTGGAGGAGTAGTTTAACCAGTAGTTTAACCAGTAGTTTAACCAGTAGTTTAACCAGTAGTTTAACCAGTAGTTTAACCAGTAGTTTAACCAGTAGTTTAATCAGTAGTTTAATCAGGTGTGTGTAGGGTACTGGAGGAGTAGTTTAACCAGTAGTATAATCAGGTGTGTGTAGGGTACTGGAGGAGTAGTTTAACCAGTAGTTTAACCAGTAGTATAATCAGGTGTGTGTAGGGTACTGGAGGAGTAGTTTAACCAGTAGTTTAACCAGTAGTATAATCAGGTGTGTGTAGGGTACTGGAGGAGTAGTTTAACCAGTAGTTTAACCAGTAGTTTAACCAGTAGTTTAACCAGTAGTTTAATCAGTAGTTTAACCAGTAGTTTAATCAGTAGTTTAACCAGTAGTTTAATCAGTAGTTTAATCAGTAGTTTAACCAGTAGTTTAACCAGTAGTTTAATCAGTAGTTTAACCAGTAGTTTAACCAGTAGTTTAATCAGTAGTTTAATCAGTAGTTTAATCAGTAGTTTAATCAGTAGTTTAACCAGTAGTTTAATCAGTAGTTTAATCAGTAGTTTAACCAGTAGTTTAACCAGTAGTTTAACCAGTAGTTTAACCAGTAGTTTAATCAGTAGTTTAATCAGTAGTTTAACCAGTAGTTTAATCAGTAGTTTAACCAGTAGTTTAATCAGTAGTTTAATCAGTAGTTTAACCAGTAGTTTAATCAGTAGTTTAATCAGTAGTTTAATCAGTAGTTTAACCAGTAGTTTAATCAGTAGTTTAATCAGTAGTTTAATCAGTAGTTTAACCAGTAGTTTAATCAGGTGTGTGTAGGGTACTGGAGGAGTAGTTTAACCAGTAGTTTAACCAGTAGTTTAATCAGTAGTTTAACCAGTAGTTTAATCAGTAGTTTAATCAGTAGTTTAACCAGTAGTTTAACCAGTAGTTTAACCAGTAGTTTAATCAGTAGTTTAACCAGTAGTTTAACCAGTAGTTTAATCAGTAGTTTAACCAGTAGTTTAATCAGGTGTGTGTAGGGTACTGGAGGAGTAGTTTAATCAGTAGTTTAATCAGTAGTTTAATCAGTAGTTTAACCAGTAGTTTAATCAGTAGTTTAATCAGTAGTTTAACCAGTAGTTTAATCAGGTGTGTGAAGGGTACTGGAGGAGTAGTTTAACCAGTAGTTTAACCAGTAGTTTAACCAGTAGTTGAATCAGTAGTTTAACCAGTAGTTTAATCAGTAGTTTAATCAGTAGTTTAATCAGTAGTTTAACCAGTAGTTTAATCAGTAGTTTAACCAGTAGTTTAACCAGTAGTTTAATCAGTAGTTTAACCAGTAGTTTAATCAGTAGTTTAATCAGTAGTTTAATCAGTAGTTTAACCAGTAGTTTAATCAGTAGTTTAATCAGTAGTTTAACCAGTAGTTTAATCAGGTGTGTGTAGGGTACTGGAGGAGTAGTTTAATCAGTAGTTTAACCAGTAGTTTAACCAGTAGTTTAATCAGTAGTTTAATCAGTAGTTTAACCAGTAGTTTAATCAGGTGTGTGTAGGGTACTGGAGGAGTAGTTTAATCAGTAGTTTAATCAGTAGTTTAACCAGTAGTTTAATCAGTAGTTTAACCAGTAGTTTAACCAGTAGTTTAATCAGTAGTTTAACCAGTAGTTTAATCAGTAGTTTAATCAGTAGTTTAATCAGTAGTTTAACCAGTAGTTTAATCAGTAGTTTAATCAGTAGTTTAACCAGTAGTTTAATCAGGTGTGTGTAGGGTACTGGAGGAGTAGTTTAATCAGTAGTTTAACCAGTAGTTTAACCAGTAGTTTAATCAGTAGTTTAATCAGTAGTTTAACCAGTAGTTTAATCAGGTGTGTGTAGGGTACTGGAGGAGTAGTTTAATCAGTAGTTTAATCAGTATTTTAACCAGTAGTTTAATCAGTAGTTTAACCAGTAGTTTAACCAGTAGTTTAATCAGTAGTTTAATCAGTAGTTTAACCAGTAGTTTAACCAGTAGTTTAATCAGGTGTGTGTAGGGTACTGGAGGAGTAGTTTAACCAGTAGTTTAATCAGTAGTTTAACCAGTAGTTTAACCAGTAGTTTAACCAGTAGTTTAATCAGTAGTTTAACCAGTAGTTTAATCAGTAGTTTAATCAGTAGTTTAATCAGGTGTGTGTAGGGTACTGGAGGAGTAGTTTAACCAGTAGTTTAATCAGTAGTTTAACCAGTAGTTTAACCAGTAGTTTAACCAGTAGTTTAACCAGTAGTTTAATCAGTAGTTTAATCAGTAGTTTAATCAGGTGTGTGTAGGGTACTGGAGGAGAAGTTTAATCAGTAGTTTAATCAGTAGTTTAACCAGTAGTTTAATCAGTAGTTTAACCAGTAGTTTAATCAGTAGTTTAACCAGTAGTTTAACCAGTAGTTTAACCAGTAGTTTAACCAGTAGTTTAATCAGTAGTTTAACCAGTAGTTTAACCAGTAGTTTAATCAGTAGTTTAATCAGTAGTTTAACCAGTAGTTTAATCAGTAGTTTAATCAGTAGTTTAACCAGTAGTTTAACCAGTAGTTTAATCAGTAGTTTAACCAGTAGTTTAATCAGTAGTTTAACCAGTAGTTTAACCAGTAGTTTAATCAGGTGTGTGTAGGGTACTGGAGGAGTAGTTTAACCAGTAGTTTAATCAGGTGTGTGTAGGGTACTGGAGGAGTAGTTTAACCAGTAGTTTAATCAGGTGTGTGTAGGGTACTGGAGGAGTAGTTTAATCAGTAGTTTAACCAGTAGTTTAATCAGGTGTGTGTAGGGTACTGGAGGAGTAGTTTAATCAGTAGTTTAATCAGTAGTTTAATCAGGTGTGTGTAGGGTACTGGAGGAGTAGTTTAACCAGTAGTTTAATCAGGTGTGTGTAGGGTACTGGAGGACCAGAGTTGAGGAACACTGGCCTATAACCTCTGTGTGTGTGGGGGGGTCTTCCCTTCTCCCTTCCCTCCTCCCTTCCGTTTTCTACATAGTGCAGCATGCTAGTAGTTATCTTTAGACCTACCTCATGTCTGTCTGTCTGTCTGTCTGTCTGCCTGCCTGTCTCAAATAACAACACTATCAGCCAATAGAAACAGACCAACACCTTCTAATAACAACACTATCAGCCAATAGAAACAGACCAACACCTTCTAATAGCAACACTATCAACCAATAGAAACAGACCAACACCTTCTAATAGCAACACTATCAGCCAATAGAAACAGACCAACACCTTCTAATAGCAACACTATCAGCCAATAGAAACAGACCACCAGTGATTTGTTTCCTGCATCAGGAGAATGGATCACGACTCCCAGGCCTTTTAGAAGAGATCATTGGTTCTGAGGGATCAATGAAGGATCTATAGAGGTGTTATAGTGGGTTCAGGAAGGCTTCATTAAGACTTTATAATGCATGTTTTTAGACAGACAGACAGACAGACAGACAGACAGACAGACAGACAGACAGACAGACAGGCAGGCAGACAGGCAGGCAGGCAGACATACAGACAGACAGACAGACAGACAGACAGACAGACAGACAGACAGGCGAGCAAACAGGCAGACAGACAGACAGACAGACAGGGCCAGCCTACCAGTGCTGATGAACATCAATTGTAATACACACAGACACAAACGCTGACCAGTCAAACTTCAGGCACCACACACACACACACACACACACTGATTGTCATCTACACACAGAGTGAGTGGACGTGGGAAGATGGAGGAGCCATAACCACATTGTCATGAGTCTTACCAGCTGAGTTATCTATCTATCTATCTCTCTGTCCAGTCTTAACAGCTGAGTTATCTATCTATCTCTCTGTCCAGTCTTACCAGATGAGTTATCTATCTCTCTGTCCAGTCTACCTAGCTGAGTTATCTATCTATCTATCTCTCTGTCCAGTCTTAACAGCTGAGTTATCTATCTATCTCTCTGTCCAGTCTTACCTAGCTGAGCTATTTTTATCTATCTCTCTGTCCAGTCTTACCTAGCTGAGCTATCTCCCTGTCCCGTCTTACCTAGCTGAGCTATCTTTATCTATCTCTCTGTCCAGTCTTACCTAGCTGAGTTATCTATCTCTCTGTCCAGTCTTACCTAGCTGAGTTATCTATCTCTCTGTCCAGTCTTACCTAGCTGGGCTATCTTTATATATCTCTCTGTCCAGTCTTATCTAGCTGAGTTATCTTTATCTATCTCTCTGTCCAGTCTTACCTAGCTGAGTTATCTATCTCTCTGTCCAGTCTTACCTAGCTGAGCTATCTCTCTGTCCAGTCTTACCTAGCTGAGCTATCTTTATCTATCTCTCTGTCCAGTCTTACCTAGCTGAGCTATCTCTCTATCCAGTCTTACCTAGCTGAGCTATCTCTCTGTCTAGTCTTACCTTTTATCTATCTCCCCTGTCTCTTACCTTGGTTATCTGAGCTATATCTTCTATCTCCCATGTATCTTACCTTGGTTATCTGAGCTATATCTTCTATCTCCCCTGTCTCATACCTTGGTTAGCTGAGCTATATCTTCTATCTCCCCTGTCTCTTACCTTGGTTAGCTGAGCTATATCTTCTATCTCCCATGTATCTTACCTTGGTTATCTGAGCTATATCTTCTATCTCCCATGTATCTTACCTTGGTTATCTGAGCTATATCTTCTATCTCCCCTGTCTCATACCTTGGTTAGCTGAGCTATATCTTCTATCTCCCCTGTCTCTTACCTTGGTTAGCTGAGCTATATCTTCTATCTCCCCTGTCTCATACCTTGGTTAGCTGAGCTATATCTTCTATCTCCCCTGTCTCATACTTTGGTTAGTGGAGCTATATCTTCTATCTCCCCTGTCTCATACCTTGGTTAGCTGAGCTATATCTTCTATCTCCCCTGTCTCATACCTTGGTTAGCTGAGCTATATCTTCTATCTTCCCTGTCTCATACCTTGGTTAGCTGAGCTATCTTCTTGCACATCTTGCCATGCATCTGATAGTCATACAGCTCCTGCTCTATGTTCGGCAAGTCTGCTGCAGTCCCGTTAAGGCTACCGGAGCCTGGCCCGGGGGGCTGCGGGGCTTTACCGGCACCCGAAGACATCATAATCCCCACGAGACAACTTCCACCAGCTATTAGGATCCAAATGAATAATGGAACAAAACGAAATTCCCGGTAATGCTCTCTCTCCGGTTTGCCTCAGAGGTTTGTGTGTTTCTTCCTTCTGTAAGTGAATAACAATCCCCTCCGCTGCGGCGGAAAAGCAGCCAGCGCAATAGTCATGGTGAGAAACGTAAACGTAAATCGGTGAGGTTCTCTCGCCAACTTGCTTTCCCCTCTCTCTCCTCTGCCCAGTGCTCGCTGCGCGGAGGTCACCGGCTCCAATTCCATCGGGGACGCGCTTGCCTCACGCCAGCAGTCCCACCGCTGTCTGTCAACCGATTTGTTTTCTTCTTTTAACCGGGGAGCGCTCGAGGATGAAGGCATGTGTCCCGACCACCTGTCTCTCGAGCAGCAGGGGCGGAGAGGGCGTATGGAACATTACCGTAGACAGCTCGCGCTCTCCCTCTCGAGCAGAGCGCACTGCTGCAGTGCTGCTACGCCCCTCCCCGGTTCTGCTGTAGTGTCGATCCACACACACACACACACACTCACACAAAACACACGCACGCACACACACACAAAACACACGCACACACACGCACACGCACACAGGATGAAAGGCTTTTCAATTAATCAATTGACTTATTGCATAGATTCATCAGGAGTATTTGCAGGTGAACTCCCTGCCTATTCCAGTGATAAGTCTGTTTAATAAGTCCATATTTATTATTCTAGACCTATTCACTAGGTCCAGTACAGCCTCTATCAACGTTTTAATTCAAAAGGGATTCTATCCTGTATCCCATTCTATCCTGTATCACATTCTATCCTGTATCACATTCTATTCTAGATCACATTCTATCCTATATCACATTCTATCCTGTATCACATTCTATTCTAGATCACATTCTATCCTGTATCACATTCGAACCTGTATCCCATTCTATCCTATATCATATTCTATCCTAATTCACATTCTATCCTGTATCACATTCTATTCTAGATCACATTCTATCCTATATCACATTCTATCCTGTATCACATTCTATTCTACATCACATTCTATCCTATATCACATTCTATCCTGTATCACATTCTATTCTAGATCACATTCTATCCTATATCATATTCTATCCTGTATCCCATTCTATCCTGTATCACATTCTATTCTAGATCACATTCTATTCTAGATCACATTCTATCCTATATCACATTCTATCCTGTATCACATTCTATTCTAGATCACATTCTATCCTATATCACATTCTATTCTAGATCACATTCTATCCTATATCACATTCTATCCTATATCACATTCTATTCTAGATCACATTCTATCCTATATCTCATTCTATTCTATATCACATTCTATCCTATATCACATTCTATCCTGTATCACATTCTATCCTATATCACATTCTATTCTAGATCACATTCTATCCTATATCACATTCTATCCTATATCACATTCTATTCTAGATCACATTCTATTCTAGATCACATTCTATCCTATATCACATTCTATCCTATATCACATTCTATCCTGTATCACATTCTATCCTATATCACATTCTATTCTAGATCACATTCTATCCTATATCACATTCTATCCTATATCACATTCTATCCTGTATCACATTCTATCCTATATCACATTCTATCCTATATCACATTCTATCCTGTATCACATTCTATTCTAGATCACATTCTATCCTATATCACATTCTATTCTAGATCACATTCTATCCTATATCACATTCTATCCTATATCACATTCTATCCTATATCACATTCTATCCTATATCACATTCTATCCTACATCACATTCTATCCTGTATCACATTCTATCCTATATCACATTCTATCCTGTATTTTTTTTTAATTAACCTTTATTTAACTAGGCACCTCAGTTAAGATCAAATGTTTATTTACAATGACAGGCCTGACGACGCTGGGCCAAATGTGCGCCTATGGGACTCCCAATCACCTGCCGGTGGTGATACAGCCTGGATTCGAACCAGGGTGTCTGTAGTGACTCCTTTAGCACTGAGATGCAGTGCCCTTAGACCTCTGTGATACAGCCTGGATTCGAACCAGGGTGTCTGTAGTGACGCCTCTAGCACTGAGATGCAGTGCCTTTAGACCTCTGTGATACAGCCTGGATTCGAACCAAGGTCTGTAGTGGTGCCTCTAGCACTGAGATGCAGTGCCTTTAGACCTCTGTGATACAGCCTGGATTCGAACCAGGGTCTGTAGTGACTCCTCTAGCACTGAGATGCAGTGCCTTTAGACCTCTGTGATACAGCCTGGATTCGAACCAGGGTGTCTGTAGTGACGCCTCTAGCACTGAGATGCAGTGCCTTTAGACCTCTGTGATACAGCCTGGATTCGAACCAGGGTCTGTAGTGACTCCTCTAGCACTGAGATGCAGTGCCTTTAGACCTCTGTGATACAACCTGGATTCGAACCAAGGTCTGTAGTGGTGCCTCTAGCACTGAGATGCAGTGCCTTTAGACCTCTGTGATACAGCCTGGATTCGAACCAGGGTCTGTAGTGACTCTTCTAGCACTGAGATGCAGTGCCTTTAGACCTCTGTGATACAGCCTGGATTCGAACCAGGCTCTGTAGTTTAACCTCTGTGATACAGCCTGGATTCGAACCAGGTTCTGTAGTTTAGACCTCTGTGATACAGCCTGGATTCGAACCAGGCTCTGTAGTTTAGACCTCTGTGATACAGCCTGGATTCGAACCAGGCTCTGTAGTTTAGACCTCTGTGATACAGCCTGGATTCGAACCAGGCTCTGTAGTTTAGACCTCTGTGATACAGCCTGGATTCGAACCAGGTTCTGTAGTTTAGACCTCTGTGATACAGCCTGGATTCGAACCAGGGTCTGTAGTGATACAAGCTGCTGTATAGCCATTACTATTCTGTCACTCTATACATCCTCAAGTTCCCGCTGCTGACCTAAATAACAGGAATACAGCGGTTTGGTGAGTAGAGACAGAGTGGAGCCTCGTGCCCTTCCCACGGGTGTGTTCTGTTCTGACCTCCATTCCTTACCGTACAGCTGCCAGCACGCCAACAGCTGCGGCCTTCGCAGCCCGGGAAACAACAGACAGGCAGACAGACGGCCTGGCATGCAGATAGAGACACACTGAAAGTATTCAGAGCCCTTGACTTTTATCCACATTTTGTAACTTTACAGCCTTTATTCTAAAATGGATTTTAAAAATAAATAAAAAATCCCCCTCATCAATCTTCACACAATATCCCATAATGACAAAACAAAAACAGCTTTTTATAAACTTTAGCAAGTCTATAAAAATAAATAACACATTTAGGCTTACTCAAAATAGATAAAATAAGTACATTTCACATTTCAGAAAATATTGTATTTATGGCAGTCTCAGCTCATGTCATGCAGGCGGATAAATGTCCATTGTGAGGGGCAGGGCGATGGAGGCCCAGGTGGATAAATGTCCATTGTGAGGGGCAGGGTGATGGAGGCCCAGGTGGATAAATGTCAATTGTGAGGGGCAGGGTGATGGAGGCCCAGGCGGATAAATGTCCATTGTGAGGGGCAGGGCGATGGAGGCCCAGGCGGATAAATGTCCATTGTGAGGGGCAGGGCGATGGAGGCCCAGGCAGATAAATGTCCATTGTGAGGGGCAGGGCGATGGAGGCCAAGGAGGATAAATGTCCATTGTGAGGGGCAGGGCGATGGAGGCCCAGGAGGATAAATGTCCATTGTGAGGGGCAGGGCGATGGAGGCCCAGGCGGATAAATGTCCATTGTGAGGGGCAGGGTGATGGATGGGGCAGGCAGATAAATGTCCATTGTGAGGGTCAGGGCGATGGAGGCCCAGGAGGATAAATGTCCATTGTGAGGGGCAGGGTGATGGAGGCCCAGGCGGATAAATGTCCATTGTGAGGGGCAGGGCGATGGAGGCCCAGGCGGATAAATGTCCATTGTGAGGGGCAGGGCGATGGAGGCCCAGGAGGATAAATGTCCATTGTGAGGGGCAGGGTGATGGAGGCCCAGGCGGATAAATGTCCATTGTGAGGGGCAGGGCGATGGAGGCCCAGGCGGATAAATGTCCATTGTGAGGGGCAGGGCAATGGAGGCCCAGGCAGATAAATGTCCATTGTGAGGGGCAGGGTGATGGAGGCCCAGGTGGATAAATGTCCATTGTGGGGTGAAGGGGGTTATATTCGCAATTCTCTGAGGGCCTAGAGAACCCGCTATAGTGCTTTCAGGGGCGTCATGCACCCCCAAAATCGGAGGAGGCACAAAGTACTAGGTGTGGATGGCTGGGGGGGTGGCCTTGAGTGGGAATGAATCCCCATAACATAAATTGAAGAATTTTGAATTTTTCAAACAACTGAAACAGCTTTTTCCTGCAGCCATGTCAAAAATATATATTTTTAAATTCTGTATTTAGTGCAGAAAAACTACAAGGGTTTTTGAGAGAAGTTCTTGAAGAGAGAGAGAGGATGAGTAAACATTTAACCTAGTAGGGATTTCTTCAAATTCAAACAAAAAACATTTAACCAGGCATTCAGTTAAGAACCGATTCTAATTTACAGTAACGGCCTACCGTGGGGAACAGTGGGTTAACTGCCTTGTTCAGGGGAACAGTGGGTTAACTGCCTTGTTCAGGGGAACAGTGGGTTAACTGGTCTAGGAACAGTGGGTTAACTGGTCTAGGAACAGTGGGCTAACTGGTCTAGGAACAGTGGGTTAACTGGTCTAGGAACAGTGGGTTAACTGGTCTAGGAACAGTGGGTTAACTGGTCTAGGAACAGTGGGTTAACTGGTCTAGGAACAGTGGGTTAACTGCCTTGTTCAGGGGAACAGTGGATTAACTGCCTTGTTCAGGGGAACAGTGGGTTAACTGGTCTAGGAACAGTGGGTTAACTGCCTTGTTCAGGGGAACAGTGGATTAACTGCCTTGTTCAGGGGAACAGTGGGTTAACTGGTCTAGGAACAGTGGGTTAACTGGTCTAGGAACAGTGGGTTAACTGCCTTGTTCAGGGGAACAGTGGATTAACTGCCTTGTTCAGGGGAACAGTGGGTTAACTGGTCTAGGAACAGTGGGTTAACTGCCTTGTTCAGGGGAACAGTGGATTAACTGCCTTGTTCAGGGGAACAGTGGATTAACTGCCTTGTTCAGGGGCAAAACGACAGATTTTTACCTTGTCAGCTCGGGGATTCGATCCAGCAACCTTCCCGATTATTGTCCCAATCCTGGTGGGTTTGTTGGGGATAGTGGTGTTTATTTAGGGTTAGATGGTGGTGCAATTATTTATATTCCCATTTTGTTGTAAAAAAAAAACCCCAAATATTATTCACACTCGGACTTGTGGAAGGTCGGAAAGCCACATGATGAGGGAGAGGGAAAAAATATTTTTTACAAGGAGCTGGGTAGAGCCTTTTTTTTTCTTCTATTGTGTTATTGACTGTACGTTTGTTTACTCCATGTGTAACTCTGTGTTGTTGTTTGTGTCAAACTGCTTTGCTTTATCTTGGTCTGGGTCGCAGTTGTAAATGAGAACCTGTTCTCAACTGGCCGACCTGGTTAAATTAAGGTGAAATAAAAAAAAATAAAAAAATAAAAAAAAGGGGAATGACGTTGTCAACACAAATCTCGCCTCTCGCGAGACTGGCAGTTACATTTGAAAACAGGCGGCAGACGCAGAAACGACTCGAGTTGTCAATAGCAAGTAAGAACAAACGGAAATCGCAATTTATTATTGATCTGTTATTTATTTACGAAATAAACTATATTGGCAATATTAATGCTTTTGTGAAACATATCATTCCCCGGTTTCCAACCTCTTTGGTACTTCTTGAGACGATATTTTTCCTGTCCGTAGGGAGCTTGAGGAGTGGCTGGAGGGATGAGAAACATTAGCCGGTTAGCTTCGTTAGCCAGCTATTTATTTGTTTAGCTTTTAAAACGGTTAATTAATTGGATAATAGGGGACTTTATGTGAGAGCTTTTCTAGCCGAAGAGGACGGGTGAGATATTCGTCTGGAATAGTGAAATGGTGTCATTTTTAAAGAAAGTTTCGCTAATTAAAACTAGAGTTAGATAACCAACGTCGTTAATACTGTAGCTGCTACGACGTTGGCTATGGTAACTAAACAGCGTTACTAGGTAACTAAATAACGTTACTAGGTAGCTAAATAACGTTACTAGGTAACTAAATTAACGTCGAAGAGCCACAAACAATGCTTGTTGTTGGATGTTTAACCCAATTTTCCGGTCACATACATCGACTGTTTCCCTTCATTGTAGAATACGTTAACTAGGCTTATTGTCGTTTTTGTGCTAACTAGCCAGCTGGTGTAGTTTAATGCCTGTGTTTGTTTGAATGATAAGGTTGTAGCTGTCCGTTTTGTTTCTCCAGGAGAGAAAAGATGACTGGGGAAAATGAGTTGGCGATAAAAGAGGCGTTTCAACGCGCTCAGAAAGGACACAACAACAAGGCTAAACTGGTGGCCAGTCTCAAGAACACATACAACAAGGTACACATGCCGATAAACACACACAAACACCTGTAAACACACACACACATACTGTACAACAAGGTACACACGCCTATAAACACACACAAACACCTGTAAACACACACACACCTATACAATCAATCAAATGTATTTATAAAGTCCTTTTTTACATCAGCCGATGTTACAAAGTGCTGTACAGAAACCCAGCCTAAAACCCGCAAACAGCAAACAATGCAGGTGTAGAAGCACGGTGGCTAGGAAAAACTCTCCTATGTAAACACACACATACTGTACAACAAGGTACACACACACATGTTTAAATCACTGTTTCTGTTCATCCTCTTTATAACCAGTAAGAGAACCACCATCCTTACCCAACCTGTCCTGTGTACCTGTCTGTCCCCGTGTGTCTGCCTGTCTGTCCCCGTGTGTCTGCCTGTCTGTCCCTGTGTGTCTGCCTGTCTGTCCCCGTGTGTGTGCCTGTCTGTCCCCGTGTGTGTGCCTGTGTGTGCCTGTCTGTCCCCGTGTGTCTGCCTGTCTGTCCCCGTGTGTCTGCCTGTCTGTCCCCGTGTGTCTGCCTGTCTGTCCCCGTGTGTCTGCCTGTCTGTCCCCGTGTGTCTGCCTGTCTGTCCCCGTGTGTCTGCCTGTCTGTCCCCGTGTGTGTGCCTGTCTGTCCCCGTGTGTCTGCCTGTCTGTCCCCGTGTGTCTGCCTGTCTGTCCCCGTGTGTCTGCCTGTCTGTCCCCGTGTGTCTGCCTGTCTGTCCCCGTGTGTCTGCCTGTCTGTCCCCGTCTGTCTGTCCTGTCTCTAGTTAGAGGACAAGACGTTGTTCCACGAGGAGTTTATCCAGTACCTGAAACATGCCATGATCGTGTACAAGAGAGAACCGGCTGTGGAGAACGTGATAGAGTTCGTCTCCAAATTCTCCACCAGCTTCCATACGCCTTCCACGGAGGGAGGAGAGGAAGAGGAGGAGGATGAAGAGGACGAGAACCCCTTCCTCAGTTACATGTTCAACTTCCTGTTGGAGGTAGGACAACTCTTGAGTCCCAAACTATCTCTTCTGTACTGCATTGCTTTTAACCAGGGCCCTATGGTAGTAGGCTAGGGCTGTGAACTATCTCTTCTGTACTGCATTGCTTTTAACCAGGGCCCTATGGTAGTAGGCTAGGGCTGTGAACTATCTCTTCTGTACTGCATTGCTTTTAACCAGGGCCCTATGGTAGTAGGCTAGGGCTGTGAACTATCTCTTCTGTACTGCATTGCTTTTAACCAGGGCCCTATGGTAGTAGGCTAGGGCTGTGAACTATCTCTTCTGTACTGCATTGCTTTTAACCAGGGCCCTATGGCAGTAGGCTAGGGCTGTGAACTATCTCTTCTGTACTGCATTGCTTTTAACCAGGGCCCTATGGTAGTAGGCTAGGGCTGTGAACTATCTCTTCTGTACTGCATTGCTTTTAACCAGGGCCCTATGGCAGTAGGCTAGGGCTGTGAACTATCTCTTCTGTACTGCATTGCTTTTAACCAGGGCCCTATGGTAGTAGGGTTAGGGCTGTGAACTATCTCTTCTGTACTGCATGATAATGGTGACAGAGGACAGGTTGATATCTAGATTTATTTAGGTAACACCACACAGTGTGACGTGATAATGGCGACAGATGTCTGGTCAGGTTGATATCTAGATTTATTTAGGTAACACCACACAGTGTGACGTGATAATGGTGACAGAGGACAGGTTGATATCTAGATGTATTTAGGTAACACCACACAGTGTGATGTGATAACGGTGACAGAGGACAGGTTGATATCTAGATGTATTTAGGTAACACCACACAGTGTGATGTGATAATGGTGACAGAGGACAGGTTGATATCTAGATGTATTTAGGTAACACCACACAGTGTGATGTGATAATGGTGACAGAGGACAGGTTGATATCTAGATTTATTTAGGTAACACCACACAGTGTGACGTGATAATGGTGACAGAGGACAGGTTGATATCTAGATGTATTTAGGTAACACCACACAGTGTGACGTGATAATGGTGACAGATGTCTGGTCAGGTTGATATCTAGATTTATTTAGGTAACACCACACAGTGTGACGTGATAATGGTGACAGAGGACAGGTTGATATCTAGATGTATTTCGGTAACACCACACAGTGTGACGTGATAATGGTGACAGATGTCTGGTCAGGTTGATATCTAGATTTATTTAGGTAACACCACACAGTGTGATGTGATAATGGTGACAGAGGACAGGTTGATATCTAGATGTATTTCGGTAACACCACACAGTGTGATGTGATAATGGTGACAGAGGACAGGTTGATATCTAGATTTATTTAGGTAACACCACACAGTGTGATGTGATAATGGTGACAGAGGACAGGTTGATATCTAGATGTGTTTAGGTAACACCACACAGTGTGACGTGATAATGGTGACAGATGTCTGGTCAGGTTGATATCTAGATGTATTTAGGTAACACCACACAGTGTGACGTGATAATGGTGACAGATGTCTGGTCAGGTTGATATCTAGATGTATTTAGGTAACACCACACAGTGTGACGTGATAATGGTGACAGATGTCTGGTCAGGTTGATATCTAGATTTATTTAGGTAACACCACACATTGTGATGTGATAATGGTGACAGAGGACAGGTTGATATCTAGATGTATTTAGGTAACACCACACAGTGTGACGTGATAATGGTGACAGAGGACAGGTTGATATCTAGATGTATTTAGGTAACACCACACAGTGTGACGTGATAATGGTGACAAATGTCTGGTCAGGTTGATATCTAGATTTATTTAGGTAACACCACACAGTGTGACGTGATAACGGTGACAAATGTCTGGTCAGGTTGATATCTAGATGTATTTAGGTAACACCACACAGTGTGACGTGATAATGGTGACAGATGTCTGGTCAGGTTGATATCTAGATTTATTTAGGTAACACCACACAGTGTGACGTGATAACGGTGACAGAGGACAGGTTGATATCTAGATGTATTTAGGTAACACCACACAGTGTGACGTGATAACGGTGACAGAGGACAGGTTGATATCTAGATGTATTTAGGTAACACCACACAGTGTGACGTGATAACGGTTAAATATGTCCAGTCTGTAAACTTCCTGGTTAGCTTCTTGTGATCCGGCTTCTCTGGGTAACAGCAGATAAATCCCCTCCAGATCCCTGCTGTCTTTAAAATTTGTTTCGTGCAGAAAACTGAGTAGAATTTGAGTTACTTGTTTAACTTAATGAGCTGGGATGTCTGTCCAGGCAAATAGTTTTGTCATAAAACCGTTAGCATTTAGCTAGCGTTCACTATGGGATTTTACATGTACTCGTTAGCATTGCTGAACCTTCAGATTGAAAATGAAGTGTGTTGAGTGGCAGTGATATCCCATGGTGGCACAAGGTCGGTAGAACTATCGCTATACGGCTCAAGACTATATGTTAGTACTTACCCTTTTTAGTGGATAGGAGGCGGCTTGGGACACAGACAGCCTGTCACAGTATCTGATATGAACCAGGATCTTAAAGGACTGCTGTGGAAACTGTATTAATCGTTGTAGTCTGGTGATACTGGTGTCATGACAACACTACTCTGACTGTACCACTGGACTGATCAGGACATCTGCAATGCCAGTAGTCAAGGTATTGATGCTACTTCTCTGCTGCTAACCCAAGTGTCGTCCCCCTTCAGTCCCACAAGGCCAACAGCCACGCGGTGAGGTTTCGTGTGTGTCAGCTGATCAACAAGTTGCTAGGCAGCATGGCGGAGAACGCCCAGATCGATGATGACCTGTTTGACGGTATCCACCAGGCCATGTTGGTCCGAGTCACGGACAAGTTCCCCAACGTCAGGATCCAGGCCTCTCTGGCCATGGCTCGACTACAGGAACCACAGAACCACCAATGTCCCACTGTTAATGGTACTGATACTACAACACACTGTCAGGGTCCAGACCTCTCTGGTCACGACTAGACTACAGGAACCACAGAACCACCACTGTTAAAGCTTCCTGTCTCTCTGTCTGTTCTCTGTCTCTCTCCGTCTCGCTCTCTCTCCGTCTCTCTCTCTCCGTCTCTCTCTCTCCGTCTCTCTCTCTCCGTCTCTCTCTCTCCGTCTCTCTCTCTCCGTCTCTCTCTCTCCGTCTCTCTCTCTCCGTCTCTCTCTCTCTCTCCGTCTCTCTCTCTCTCCGTCTCTCTCTCTCTGTCTCTCCGTCTCTCTCTCTCCGTCTCTCTCTCTCTCCGTCTCTCTGTCTGTCTCTGTCTCTCTGTCTGTCTCTGTCTCTCTCTCTCTCTCTGTCTCTCTCTCTGTCTCTCTCTCTCTCTCTCTGTCTCTCTCTCTGTCTCTCTCTCTGTCTCTCTCTCTCTCTCTCTCTCTCTCTCTCTGTGTCTGTCTCTCTGTCTCTCTCTCTGTCTCTCTCTCTGTCTCTCTCTCTGTCTCTCTCTCCTCTCGTCCAGCCTATCTGTTGATCTTGGAGAATGATTCCAACCCGGAGGTTCGTCGAGCCGTTCTGTCCTGCATCGCCCCCTCCTCTCTCACCCTCCCCAAGATCCTGAAACGCACCAGGGACGTCAAGGAGAGTGTCCGCAAACTGGCTTACCAGGTACACACACACACACACACACACACTAAACTGGCCTGACAGACCTGAACCCAGTTTAAACACACTAAACTGGCCTGACAGACCTGAACCCAGTTTAAACACACACTAAATTGGCCTGACAGACCTGAACCCAGTTTAAACACACTAAACTGGCCTGACAGACCTGAACCCAGTTTAAACACACTAAACTGGCCTGACAGACCTGAACCCAGTTTAAACACACTAAACTGGCCTGACAGACCTGAACCCAGTTTAAACACACACTAAATTGGCCTGACAGACCTGAACCCAGTTTAAACACACACTAAATTGGCCTGACAGACCTGAACCCAGTTTAAACACACTAAACTGGCCTGACAGACCTGAACCCAGTTTAAACACACTAAACTGGCCTGACAGACCTGAACCCAGTTTAAACACACTAAACTGGCCTGACAGACCTGAACCCAGTTTAAACACATACTACACTGGCCTGACAGACCTGAACCCAGTTTAAACACACTAAACTGGCCTGACAGACCTGAACCCAGTTTAAACACACTAAACTGGCCTGACAGACCTGAACCCAGTTTAAACACACACTAAACTGGCCTGACAGACCTGAACCCAGTTTAAACACACTAAACTGGCCTGACAGACCTGAACCCAGTTTAAACACACTAAACTGGCCTTACAGACCTGAACCCAGTTTAAACACACACTAAACTGGCCTGACAGACCTGAACCCAGTTTAAACACACTAAACTGGCCTGACAGACCTGAACCCAGTTTAAACACACACTAAACTGGCCTGACAGACCTGAACCCAGTTTAAACACACACTAAACTGGCCTTACAGAAATGAACCAGAGAGTTTTAATGACTGTGTGTGTTTCAGGTCCTGTCAGACAAGGTCCACATCAGAGCTCTGAGTATCGCCCAGAGAGTCAGTCTGCTGCAGCAGGGTCTCCACGATGCCGCAGGTACAGACACACACACACACACACACACACACACACACACACACACACACACACACACACACACACACACACACACACACACACACACACACACGACAAGCCCGTAGAATAGGTCATCTGTTTACCTCGTCGGCTAGGTGATCTGTTTACCTCGTCGGCTAGGTGATCTGTTTACCTCGTCGGCTAGGTGATCTGTTTACCTCGTCGGCTAGGTGATCTGTTTACCTCGTCGGCTAGGTGATCTGTTTACCTCGTCGGCTAGGTGATCTGTTTACCTCGTCGGCTAGGTGATCTGTTTACCTCGTCGGCTAGGTGATCTGTTTACCTCGTCGGCTAGGTGATCTGTTTACCTCGTCGGCTAGGTCATCTGTTTACCTCGTCGGCTAGGTCATCTGTTTACCTCGTCGGCTAGTTGATCTGTTTACCTCGTCGGCTAGTTGATCTGTTTACCTCGTCGGCTAGGTGATCTGTTTACCTCGTCGGCTAGGTGATCTGTTTACCTCGTCGGCTAGTTGATCCGTTTACCTCGTCGGCTAGTTGATCACTTCGTCGGCTAGGTGATCTGTTTACCTCGTCGGCTAGTTGCTCTGTTTACCTCGTCGGCTAGTTGCTCTGTTTACCTCGTCGGCTAGTTGATCTGTTTACCTCGTCGGCTAGTTGCTCTGTTTACCTCGTCGGCTAGTTGCTCTGTTTACCTCGTCGGCTTGTACAGTACCTCATAATGACATCATAATACCTCATAATGACATCACAATACCTCATAATGACATCACAATACCTCATAATGACAAAGCAAGAACAGGTTTAGACATTTATTTTTTTAATTTTTTTAATTTTACCCCCTTTTCTCCCCAATTTCCTGGTATCCAATTGTTGTAGTAGCTACTATCTTGTCTCATCGCTACAACTCCCGTATGGGCTCGGGAGAGACGAAGGTTGAAAGTCATGCGTCCTCCGATACACAACCCAACCAAGCCGCACTGCTTCTTAACACAGCACGCATCCAACCCGGAAGCCAGCCGCACCAATGTGCCGGAGGAAACACCGTGCACCTGGCCACCTTGGTTAGCGCACACTGCGCCCAGCCCGCCACAGGAGTCGCTGGTGCGCGATGAGACAAGGACACCCCTACCGACCAAGCCCTCCCTAACCCGGGCGACGCTAGGCCAATTGTGCGTCGCCCCACGGACCTCCCGGTCGCGGCCGGTTACGACAGAGCCTGGGCGCAAACCCAGGGACTCTGATGGCACAGCTGGCGCTGCAGTACAGCGCCCTTAACCACTGCGCCACCCGGGAGGCCCGGTTTAGACATTTTTTTACATTTATGTGGCTGGCTGCCTGGACAAACTGAGAAATCGTGGGAGAAGGGCCTTGGTCAGGGAGGTGACCAAGAACCGGATGGTCACTCTGACAGAGCTCCAGAGTTCCTCTGTGGAGATGGGAGAACCTTCCAGAAGGACAGCCATCTCTGCAGCACTCCAGTCCTTTATGGTAGAGTGGCCAGACGGTAGCCACTCTCCTCAGTAGAAGGCACATGACAGCCCGCTTGGAGTTTGCCAAAAGGCACCGTAAGGACTCAGATCATGAGAAACAAGATTCTCTAGTCTGATGAAACCAAGATTGAACTCTTTGACCTGAATGCCAAGCGTCAAGTCTGGAGGAAACCTGGCACCATCCCTACGGTGAAGCATGGTGGTGGCACCGTCCCTACAGTGAAGCATGGCGGTGGCAGCATTGTGCTGTGGGGTTGTTTTTTAGCGGTAGGGACTGGGAGACTAGTCAGGATCGAGGGAAGGATGAACAGAAGCGCTCAGGACCTCAGACTAGGGCGAAGGTTCACCTTCCAACAGGACCCTAAGCACACAGCCAAGACAATGCAGGAATGGCTTCGGGACAAGTCTCTGAATGTCCTTGAGTGGCTCAGCCAGAGCCCGGACTTGAACCCGATCAAACATTTCTGAAGAGACCTGAAAATAGCTGTGCAGTGACCCTCCCCATCCAACCTGACAGAGCTTGAGAGGATCTGCAGAGATGAATGGGAGAAACTCCCCCAATACAGGTGTACCAAGCTTGTAGCGTCATGCCCATGAAGACTCGAGACCAACCATCCTCCAGGACATTCCAGGAGAGCTATTGGGTGTGCAGGCTTGCAACAGGACCTTGATAAGAAGACTCGAGACCAACCATCCTCTATCAGTGGGGGGGGGGGGGGTTTAAACACTACACTGTAAAAAGAACAGCCGTCAACAGGACCTTGATAAGAAGACTGTTTGAACAGGGCTGGATCAAAAGCCTGCACACCCAGCATCTCTCCAGATGAAGGGTTTATTACAGCAGCCTATCAGTGCAGTGTTTACTTTGGGGGGTGGTTTAAGTGCCTTGCTCAAGGGCACAACGGCAGATGTAATACATGGGATCAGAGAGCAGCAGCCTTCCATTGTTAATACCAGTGATAATAATTAAGGGTTTCATATGACAGCATTTTCAGTCATGGTTTTGGCCCATGGCGTTGTTGTTCGAACAAGGCGCGGGCGCGTCGTCCAGGTTTGGCCGGTGGTAGGCCGTCATTGTAAATAATAATTTGTTCTTAATTTAACTGACTTGCCGAGTTAAATAAAGGTTAAATAAATGTAAAAAATAAAAATCGAGCAATTTTTTAGGGGGAGGAACCCCCTCTTGAACTCACCCCCCCCCCACCCTGCTATACATTTTTTTGGTGTGTGTCTATAACTCTGTGTGTCTGTGTTGTAGAATCGGTGAGGGAGGTGGTGCAGGTCCGTCTCCTCCCAGCCTGGCTGAATCTTCTCCAGGGTGATGTGTTGGAGCTGTTACACAAACTGGATGTAGAGAACTGCTCTCAGACCGCCCTGGACACACTGACCGCTCTGTTCACACACACACCTCAGGACCAGCTGCTCCACCACCGCCTTCAGCTGGACGACAGGTACACACACACACACACACACACACACACCGCCCTGGACACACTGACCGCTCTGTTCACACACACACCTCAGGACCAGCTGCTCCACCACCGCCTTCAGCTGGACGACAGGTACACACACACACACACACACACACACACACATCGCCCTGGACACACTGACCGCTCTGTTCACACACACACCTCAGGACCAGCTGCTCCACCACCGCCTTCAGCTGGACGACAGGTACACACACACACACACACACCGCCCTGGACACACCGCCCTGGACACACTGACCGCTCTGTTCACACACACACACCTCAGGACCAGCTGCTCCACCACCGCCTTCAGCTGGACGACAGGTACACACACACACACACACACACACCGCCCTGGACACACTGACCGCTCTGTTCACACACACACCTCAGGACCAGCTGCTCCACCACCGCCTTCAGCTGGACGACAGGTACACACACACACACACACACACACACACACACACATCGCCCTGGACACACTGACCGCTCTGTTCACACACACACACACACACACACACACACACACACACACACACACCGCCCTGGACACACTGACCGCTCTGTTCACACACACACCTCAGGACCAGCTGCTCCGCCTTCAGCTGGACAACAGGTATACACACACACACGGCTGGCTGGCTGTCTGACCGGCTGGCTGCCTGTCTGACCGGCTGGCTGGCTGTCTGACCGGCTGGCTGGCTGTCTGACCGGCTGGCTGCCTGTCTGACCGGCTGGCTGGCTGTCTGACCGGCTGGCTGGCTGTCTGACCGGCTGGCTGGCTGTCTGACCGGCTGTCTGACCGGCTGCCTGTCTGACCGGCTGGCTGGCTGTCTGACCGGCTGGCTGCCTGTCTGACCGGCTGGCTGCCTGTCTGACCGGCTGGCTGCCTGTCTGACCGGCTGGCTGCCTGTCTGACCGGCTGGCCGGCCGTCTGACCGGCTGGCTGGCTGGCTGTCTGACCGGCTGGCTGCCTGTCTGACCGCCTGGCTGCCTGTCTGACCGGCTGGCCGGCCGTCTGACCGGCTGGCTGGCTGCCTGTCTGACCGCCTGGCTGGCAGGCTATCTGACTGACTCTCACACACTGACTGTGTCTGTCTGTAGGATGCTGGTCCCGGCTGGGTCTCTGTCCTGTGAGAGCGTGTTGTACTGGAGAGCTCTGTGTGAGTTCGTTAAGACTAAAGGGGATGAAGGCGAGGAGATGTTGGAGAAGCTGCTGCCCGAGGCTGCTACCTTCGCTGAGTACCTCTACGGGTAAGACCACCACTACATCACCCTGACTTCGGGTAAGACCACCACTACACCCCATACACCACCCTGACTACGGGTAAGACCACCACTACATCACCCTGACTTCGGGTAAGACCACCACTACACCCCATACACCACCCTGACTACGGGTAAGACCACCACTACATCCTATACATCACCCTGACTACGGGTAAGACCACCACTACATCACCCTGACTACGGGTAAGACCACCACTACATCCCATACACCACCCTGACTACGGGTAAGACCACCACTACACCCCATACACCACCCTGACTACAGGTAAGACCACCACTACATCCCCCTGACTACGGGTAAGACCACCACTACACCCCATACACCACCCTGACTACGGGTAAGACCACCACTACACCCCATACACCACCCTGACTACGGGTAAGACCACCACTACACCCCATACACCACCCTGACTACGGGTAAGACCACCACTACATCCCCCTGACTACGGGTAAGACCACCACTACACCCCATACACCACCCTGACTACGGGTAAGACCACCACTACACCCCATACATCACCCTGACTTCGGGTAAGACCACCACTACACCCCATACACCACCCTGACTACGGGTAAGACCACCACTACACCCCATACACCACCCTGACTACGGGTAAGACCACCACTACACCCCATACATCACCCTGACTTCGGGTAAGACCACCACTACACCCCATACACCACCCTGACTACGGGTAAGACCACCACTACACCCCATACACCACCCTGACTACGGGTAAGACCACCACTACACCCCATACACCACCCTGACTACGGGTAAGACCACCACTACACCCCATACACCACCCTGACTACGGGTAAGACCCCCACTACACCCCATACACCACCCTGACTACGGGTAAGACCACCACTACACCCCATACACCACCCTGACTACGGGTAAGACCACCACTACACCCCATACACCACCCTGACTACGGGTAAGACCACCACTACATCCCATACACCACCCTGACTACGGGTAAGACCACCACTACATCACCCTGACTACGGGTAAGACCCCCACTACATCCCATACATCACCCCGACTACGGGTAAGACCCCCACTACACCCCATACATCACCCCGACTACGGGTAAGACCCCCACTACATCCCATACACCACCCTGACTACGGGTAAGACCACCACTACATCACCCTGACTACGGGTAAGACCACCACTACATCCCCCTGACTACGGGTAAGACCACCACTACACCCCATACATCACCCTGACTTCGGGTAAGACCACCACTACACCCCATACACCACCCTGACTACGGGTAAGACCACCACTACACCCCATACACCACCCTGACTACGGGTAAGACCACCACTACACCCCATACATCACCCTGACTTCGGGTAAGACCACCACTACACCCCATACACCACCCTGACTACGGGTAAGACCACCACTACACCCCATACACCACCCTGACTACGGGTAAGACCACCACTACACCCCATACACCACCCTGACTACGGGTAAGACCACCACTACACCCCATACACCACCCTGACTACGGGTAAGACCACCACTACATCCCCCTGACTACGGGTAAGACCACCACTACATCCCATACACCACCCTGACTACGGGTAAGACCCCCACTACACCCCATACACCACCCTGACTACGGGTAAGACCACCACTACATCCCCCTGACTACGGGTAAGACCACCACTACATCCCATACACCACCCTGATTACGGGTAAGACCACCACTACACCCCATACACCACCCTGACTACGGGTAAGACCACCACTACATCCCATACACCACCCTGACTACGGGTAAGACCACCACTACATCACCCTGACTACGGGTAAGACCCCCACTACATCCCATACATCACCCCGACTACGGGTAAGACCCCCACTACACCCCATACATCACCCCGACTACGGGTAAGACCCCCACTACATCCCATACACCACCCTGACTACGGGTAAGACCACCACTACATCACCCTGACTACGGGTAAGACCCCCACTACATCCCATACATCACCCCGACTACGGGTAAGACCCCCACTACACCCCATACATCACCCCGACTACGGGTAAGACCCCCACTACATCCCATACACCACCCTGACTACGGGTAAGACCACCACTACATCACCCTGACTACGGGTAAGACCCCCAATACATCCCATACATCACCCCGACTACGGGTAAGACCCCCACTACACCCCATACATCACCCCGACTACGGGTAAGACCACCACTACATCACCCTGACTACGGGTAAGACCACCACTACATCACCCTGACTACGGGTAAGACCACCACTACATCACCCTGACTACGGGTAAGACCACCACTACATCACCCTGACTACGGGTAAGACCACCACTACATCACCCTGACTACGGGTAAGACCACCACTACATCATCCTGACTACGGGTAATACCACCACTACACCACCCTGACTACGGGTAATACCACCACTATATCACCCTGACTACATCACATGTCAACTTTTCCTACCCTCTCCTGTATGTACCTCTAGCCAGTACCCCCCCCAACCCTCCTGTATGTACCTCTAGCCAGTACCCCCCCAACCCTTTCCCAGGGTACATCTTTCCCTACCCTCTCCTGTATGTACCTCTAGCCAGTACCCCCCCCAACCCTTTCCCAGGGTACATCTTACCCTACCCTCTCCTGTATGTACCTCTAGCCAGTACCCCCCCAACCCTTTCCCAGAGTACCTCAGTGTTGCTAGTCGTGGAATACATCAAATCCTTGGACAGGCTTGGGTGTATTGGAGGAGAGGTTTGGGGAAACACTGACTCTAGTCTGTCGTCAGTCTATAGGACCAGTATTTTAAGACTAGTCCTAGTGATATCTAGACTGGAAGCATGTAGGTAGACTGTAGAGATGTTAGGGTCAGTTGTAACAGACGGATGGGAGATGTCTGAAGTCCGTAACTAGCAGAACTCAAACTAGCTCTGAGAAAAGTGACGATGGTTCCTGTGTTGAATGTTTCAACCCTCCGCTGTGCCTGTGGTCACAAAGAGGCTCCGAGTAGGATCAGACTACCATCCGTTTGGACCGGATCAGTACTCTGACGTTGTGTCCCCTGTCTCAGGGTAGGAGTTCTGATCTAGGATCAGTTTGGACCGGATCAGTACTCTGACGTTGTGTCCCCTGTCTCAGGGTAGGAGTTCTGATCTAGGATCAGTTTGGCCTGTTAGATTCTAGTGATATGGACCGGATCAGCACTCCTCCTCTGAGCCTCTTTGTGAATACAGTCCATTGTCTCCCATCTGTTCTCTCTAGATATGTGAAGGGCCTGCCAGTGCTGTCTGCCAACCAGAGAAACATTGCTACTAGGTGTGTCCAGACAGTGTAGTAGTGTAGTGTTAACATGTTATAACAGGTATATGAAGGCAGTGTAGTGTTAACATGTTATAACTGATATATGAAGGCAGTGTAGTGTTAACATGTTATAACTGGTATATACCTACATTATTATTAACATGTTATTACTGGTATATGAAGGCAGTGTAGTGTTAACATGTTATAACTGATGTATACCTACCTACATTAACATGTTATAACTGATGTATACCTACATTAACATATTATAACAGGTATATGAAGACAGTGTAGTGTTAACATGTTATAACTGGTATATGAAGGCAGTGTAGTGTTAACATGTTATAACTGGCATATGAAGGCAGTGTAGTGTTAACATGTTATAACTGATGTATACCTACATTAACATGTTATAACTGGTATATACCTACATTATTATTAACATATTATAACAGGTATATGAAGGCAGTGTAGTAGTGTTAACATGTTATAACTGATGTATACCTACATTAACATGTTATAACAGGTTATAACTGATGTATACCTACATTAACATTCTATAACTGGCATATGAAGGCAGTGTAGTGTTAACATGTTATAACTGGTATATGACGGCAGTGTAGTAGTGTTAACATGTTATAACTGATGTATACCTACATTAACATGTTATAACAGGTTATAACTGATGTATACCTACATTAACATGTTATAACTGGCATATGAAGGCAGTGTAGTGTTAACATGTTATAACTGATGTATACCTACATTAACATGTTATAACTGGAATATGAAGGCAGTGTAGTAGTGTTAACATGTTATAACTGATGTATACCTACATTAACATGTTATAACAGGTATATGAAGACAGTGTGGTGTTAACATGTTATAACTGGTTATGAAGACAGTGTGGTGTTAACATGTTATAACTGATATATACCTACATTAACATGTTATAACAGGTTATAACTGATGTATACCTACATTATTGTATTATAACAGGTATATGAAGGCAGTGTAGTGTTAACATGTTATAACAGGTATTTGAAGGCAGTGTAGTGTTAACATGTTATAACAGGTATATGAACGCAGTGTAGTGTTAACATGTTATAACAGGTATATGATGCAGTGTAGTGTTAACATGTTATAACTGATATATACCTACATTAATGTATTATAACAGGTATATGAAGGCAGTGTAGTGTTAACATGTTATAACTGATGTATACCTACATTAACATGTTATAACTGGTATATGAAGACAGTGTAGTGTTAACATGTTATAACTGATATATACCTACATTATTATTAACATGTTATAACTGATGTATACCTACATTAACATGTTATAACTGGTATGTGAAGGCAGTGTAGTAGTGTTAACATGTTATAACTGGTATATGAAGACAGTGTAGTAGTGTTAACATGTTATAACTGGCATATGAAGACAGTGTAGTAGTGTTAACATGTTATAACTGATGTATACCTACATTAACATGTTATAACTGGTATATGAAGACAGTGTAGTAGTGTTAACATGTTATAACTGATGTATACCTACATTAACGTATTATAACTGGTATATGAAGGCAGTGTAGTGTTAACATGTTATAACTGATGTATACCTACATTAACATGTTATAACTGGTATATGAAGGCAGTGTAGTGTTAACATGTAATAACTGGTATATGAAGACAGTGTAGTAGTGTTAACATGTTATAACTGATGTATACCTACATTAACATGTTATAACTGGTATATACCTACATTATTATTAACATATTATAACAGGTATATGAAGGCAGTGTAGTAGTGTTAACATGTTATAACTGATGTATACCTACATTAACATGTTATAACAGGTTATAACTGATGTATACCTACATTAACATGTTATAACTGGCATATGAAGGCAGTGTAGTGTTAACATGTTATAACTGGTATATGACGGCAGTGTAGTAGTGTTAACATGTTATAACTGATGTATACCTACATTAACATGTTATAACAGGTTATAACTGATGTATACCTACATTAACATGTTATAACTGGCATATGAAGGCAGTGTAGTGTTAACATGTTATAACTGGTATATGAAGGCAGTGTAGTAGTGTTAACATGTTATAACTGATGTATACCTACATTAACATGTTATAACTGGCATATGAAGGCAGTGTAGTGTTAACATGTTATAACTGGTATATGAAGGCAGTCTAGTGTTAACATGTTATAACTGATGTATACCTACATTAACATGTTATAACTGGTATATGAAGGCAGTGTAGTAGTGTTAACATGTTATAACTGATGTATACCTACATTAACATGTTATAACTGGCATATGAAGGCAGTGTAGTGTTAACATGTTATAACTGATGTATACCTACATTAACATGTTATAACTGGAATATGAAGGCAGTGTAGTAGTGTTAACATGTTATAACTGATGTATACCTACATTAACATGTTATAACAGGTATATGAAGACAGTGTGGTGTTAACATGTTATAACTGGTATATGAAGACAGTGTGGTGTTAACATGTTATAACTGATATATACCTACATTAATGTATTATAACAGGTATATGAAGGCAGTGTAGTGTTAACATGTTATAACTTATGTATACCTACATTAACGTGTTATAACTGGTATATGAATTCAGTGTAGTAGTGTTAACATGTTATAACTGATGTATACCTACATTAACATGTTATAACTGGTATATGAAGGCAGTGTAGTAGTGTTAACATGTTATAACTGGCATGTGAAGACAGTGTAGTAGTGTTAACATGTTATAACTGATGTATACCTACATTAACATGTTATAACTGGTATATGAAGACAGTGTAGTAGTGTTAACATGTTATAACTGATGTATACCTACATTAATGTATTATAACTGGTATATGAAGGCAGTGTAGTGTTAACATGTTATAACTGGTATATGAAGACAGTGTAGTAGTGTTAACATGTTATAACTGGTATATGAAGGCAGTGTAGTGTTAACATGTTATAACTGGTATATGAAGACAGTGTAGTAGTGTTAACATGTTATAACTGATGTATACCTACATTAACATGTTATAACTGGTATATGAAGGCAGTGTAGTAGTGTTAACATGTTATAACTGATGTATATTTTGTACACTCCATGTATAACTGATATTTAACTATGTAGTATGTGGACACCCCTTCAAATTAGTGTATTATTTTTCAGCCACACCGGTTGCTGACAGGTGTATAAAAAAAACACACAGCCATGCAATCTCCATAGACAAACACTGGCAGTAGAATGGCCTCACTGAAGAGCTCAGTGACTTTCAATGTGACACTGTCATAGGATGCCACTTTTTCCAACAAGTCAGTTTGTCAAATTTCTGCCCTGCTAGAGCTTCCCCCGGTCAACTGTAAGTGCTGTTATTGTGAAGTGGAGACATCTAGGAGCAACAACGGCTCAACCGCGAAGTGGTAGACCGCACAAGCTCACAGAACGGGAACACTCCGTGTTGAAGCGCGTAAAAATTGTCTGTCCTCGCTTGCAACACTTAATACCGAGTTCCAAACAGCCTCTGGAAGCAGCTTCGGCACAAGAGCTGTTCGTCGGGAGCTTCATGAATTGGGTTTCCATGGGTTTCCTGGGCCGTGCAGCCGCACACAAGCCTAAGATCACCATACGCAATGCCATGCGCCATTGGACTCTGGAGCGGTGGAAACGCGTTCTCTGGAGAATCACGCTTCACCATCTGGCAGTCCGACAGACGAATCTGGGTTTGGCAGATGCCAGGAGAACGCTACCTGCCCCGAATGCATAGTGCCAACTGTAAAGTTTGGTGGAGGAGGAATAATGGTCCGGGGTGTTTTTTAAATGATTCGAGCCCCTTAGTTCCAGTGAAGGGAAATCTTATCGCTACAGCATACAATGACATTCTAGACGATTCTGTGATTCCAACTTGGTGGCAACAGTTGCCTATTTCAGCATGACAATGCCCCGAGCATAAAGCGAGGTCCATACAGACATGGTTTGTAGACATCGGTGTGGAAGAACTTAACTGCACAGAGTCCTGACCTCAACCCAATCGAACACCTTTGGGATGAATTGGAAAGCCTACTGCAGGGCCAGGCCTAATCGCCCCCAACATCAGTACCCTTTTGGAATGAGATGCTGGATGAGCAGTTGTCCACATACCTTTTGGTTATGTAGTGTCTGTGTGTGTGTGTGGTGTGTGTGTGGTGTGTGTATAACATGTAGATATGTCAAGGTAGCCTGGGTGCCAGTCAGTTTGTGCTCTCTTGCCAACTCCTAATGGATTTCATGGCATGACACTGCGTGTGAAGTGTTAACTATTATTACTGTGTAATACCAGGTATATGAAGTGTTATAACTAATGTGTAATACCAGGTATATGAAGCGTTATAACTATTACTGTGTAATACCAGGTATATGAAGTGGTATAACTATTACTGTGTAATACCAGGTAAATGAAGTGTTATAACTAATGTGTAATACCAGGTATATGAAGTGTTATAACTAATGTGTAATACCAGGTATATGAAGCGTTATAACTATTACTGTGTAATACCAGGTATATGAAGTGTTATAACTATTACTGTGTAATACCAGGTATATGAAGTGTTATAACTAAGGTGTAATCCAGGTATATGAAGCGTTAGAACTAATGTTTAATACCAGGTATATGAAGTGTTATAACTAATGTGTGATACCGGGTATGGTAACTGTTATTACTGTGTGATACCGGGTATGGTAACTGTTATTACTGTGTGATACCGGGTATGGTAACTGTTATTACTGTTATAATACCGGGTATGGTAACTGTTATTACTGTGTGATACCGGGTATGGTAACTGTTATTACTGTTATAATACCGGGTATGGTAATTGTTATTACTGTGTGATACCGGGTATGGTAACTGTTATTACTGTGTGATACCGGGTATGGTAATTGTTATTACTGTGTGATACCGGGTATGGTAACTGTTATTACTGTGTGATACCGGGTATGGTAACTGTTATTACTGTTATAATACCGGGTATGGTAATTGTTATTACTGTGTGATACCGGGTATGGTAACTGTTATTACTGTGTAATACCGGGTATGGTAACTGTTATTACTGTGTGATACCGGGTATGGTAACTGTTATTACTGTTATAATACCGGGTATGGTAATTGTTATTACTGTGTAATACCGGGTATGGTAACTGTTATTACTGTGTAATACCGGGTATGGTAACTGTTATTACTGTGTGATACCGGGTATGGTAACTGTTATTACTGTGTAATACCGGGTATGGTAACTGTTATTACTGTGTGATACCGGGTATGGTAACTGTTATTACTGTGTAATACCGGGTATGGTAACTGTTATTACTGTGTGATACCGGGTATGGTAACTGTTATTACTGTGTGATACCGGGTATGGTAATTGTTATTACTGTGTAACACCAGGTATGTGAAGTGTGTCCCGGTGTTGTCTGAAGAGCAGAAAGGAGACTTTGCTCAGCTGGAGCTGGTGATGACTAAAGAGTTCATCTCTCAACAACTCATCCACCTCACTGGCTGTCTGGATACCAATGAAGAGGGAGGAAGGTGAGAGGGGGGGTGGGTGGGTGATGGGAGGTGGGGATGGGTGAGAGAGGTGGAGGAGGAGGGGATGGGTGAGAGAGGAGGAGGTGGTGGCTGAGAGAGGTGGAGGAGGAGGAGGTGGCTGAGAGAGATGGAGGAGGAGGAGGTGGCTGAGAGAGGTGGAGGAGGTGGGTGAGAGAGGTAGAGGGGGGGTGGATGGGTGAGAGAGGATGGGGGGTGGATGTGTGTGAGAGGAGGAGGGGGTGGGTGAGAGAGGTAGAGGGGGGGTGGATGGGTGAGAGGTGGAGGGGATGGGTGAGAGGGGTGGAGGAGGAGGGGATGGGTGAGAGAGGAGGTGGTGGCTGAGAGAGGTGGAGGAGGAGGAGGTGGCTGAGAGAGATGGAGGAGGAGGAGGTGGCTGAGAGAGGTGGAGGAGGTGGGTGAGAGAGGTAGAGGGGGGGTGGATGGGTGAGAGAGGAGGAGGGGTGGATGAGTGAGAGAGGAGGAGGGGGTGGGTGAGAGAGGTAGAGGGGGGGTGGATGGGTGAGAGAGGTAGAGGGGGGGTGGATGGGTGAGAGGTGGAGGGGATGGGTGAGAGGAGGTGATGGGTGAGAGAGGTGGAAGAGGAGGTGGTGGGTGAGAGAGGTGGAAGAGGAGGTGGTGGGTGAGAGAGGAGGAGGAGATGGTTGGGGGAGGTGGAGGAGTAGAGGATGGTTGGGGGAGGTAATGTAGCCATCAGTGGTTGAGTTCGTGCCTGACTACATAACAGACGCCTGGATAGATATTTAACACCTCACATGATGTAGTAATCTGATCTCTTAACATATCAACTAATCACCTCACATAGTAATCTGATCTCTCTAACATATCAACTAATCACCTCACATAGTAATCTGATCTCTTTAACATATCAACTAATCACCTCACATAGTAATCTGATCTCTTTAACATATCAACTAATCACATCACATAGTAATCTGATCTCTAACATATCAACTAATCACCTCACATAGTAATCTGATCTCTAACATATCAACTAATCACCTCACATAGTAATCTGATCTATTTAACATATCAACTAATCACCTCACATAGTAATCTGATCTCTAACATATCAACTAATCACCTCACATAGTAATCTGATCTCTTAACATATCAACTAATCACCTCACATAGTAATCTGATCTCTAACATATCAACTAATCACCTCACATAGTAATCTGATCTCTCTAACATATCAACTAATCACATCACATAGTAATCTGATCTCTAACATATCAACTAATCACCTCACATAGTAATCTGATCTCTCTAACATATCAACTAATCACATCACATGATACAGTAATCTGATCTCTCTAACATATCAACTAATCACATCACCTCACATAGTAATCTGATCTCTTAACATATCAACTAATCACCTCACATAGTAATCTGATCTCTTAACATATCAACTAATCACATCACATGATACAGTAATCTGATCTCTCTAACATATCAACTAATCACATCACCTCACATAGTAATCTGATCTCTTAACATATCAACTAATCACCTCACATAGTAATCTGATCTCTTAACATATCAACTAATCACATCACATGATACAGTAATCTGATCTCTAACATATCAACTAATCACCTCACATGATACAGTAATCTGATCTCTTAACATATCAACTAATCACCTCACATGATACAGTAATCTGATCTCTTAACATATCAACTAATCACCTCACATAGTAATCTGATCTCTTAACATATCAACTAATCACCTCACATAGTAATCTGATCTCTTAACATATCAACTAATCACGTCACATAGTAATCTGATCTATTAACATATCAACTAATCACCTCACATAGTAATCTGATCTCTAACATATCAACTAATCACATCACATAGTAATCTGATCTCTAACATATCAACTAATCACCTCACACAGTAATCTGATCTATTAACTAATCACCTCACCTAGTAATCTGATCTATTAACTAATCACCTCACATAGTAATCTGATCTATCAACTAATCACCTCACATAGTAATCTGATCTCTTAACATATCAACTAATCACCTCACATGATACAGTAATCTGATCTCTTAACATATCAACTAATCACCTCACATAGTAATCTGATCTCTTAACATATCAACTAATCACCTCACATAGTAATCTGATCTCTTAACATATCAACTAATCACCTCACATAGTAATCTGATCTCTTAACATATCAACTAATCACCTCACATAGTAATCTGATCTATTAACTAATCACCTCACATAGTAATCTGATCTATTAACTAATCACCTCACATAGTAATCTGATCTATTAACTAATCACCTCACATAGTAATCTGATCTATTAACTAATCACCTCACATAGTAATCTGATCTATTAACTAATCACCTCACATAGTAATCTGATCTATTAACTAATCACCTCACATAGTAATCTGATCTATCAACATATCTCCTCACATAGTAATCTGATCTATTAACTAATCACCTCACATAGTAATCTGATCTATTAACTAATCACATCACATGATACAGTAATCTGATCTATTAACTAATCACATCACATGATACAGTAATCTGATCTATTAACTAATCACATCACATAGTAATCTGATCTATTAACTAATCACATCATATGATACAGTAATCTGATCTATTAACTAATCACATCACATGATACAGTAATCTGATCAAATGTTCATAAATGACCAGCATGGTCGAATAATAATAAGGCAGAACAGTTGAAACTGGAGCAGCAGCACGGTCAGGTGGACTGGGGACAGCAAGGAGTCATCATGTCAGGTATTCCTTGGGCATGGTCCATGATGTAGTAATCTGATCTATTTAACATGTCAGAAAACGACTCAGTCGATAACGTGGTACACAACCATTGGTTGATTCAACGACAGTGCGTCTAGTCGGGCAGGAAGTTAATCAGGTTTATCTTTCTCCTTGTATATGGTGCTACAGAAAGTGTTCATGTAACTCTGTGTGTGTGTGTGTGTGTGTGTGTGTGTGTGTGTGTGTGTGTGTGTGTGTGTGTGTGTGTGTGTGTGTGTGTAGGAAGCGTGTGGTGGCTGTGTTACAGGAGATGCTTGTCCTACCTCAGACTCCTCCCTCTCTGGTCTCTCTGCTGACGGAGAAACTACTGACCCTGATACCTGACGACCACAGACGCATTCAGACCGTAGGTTATACACACACACACACACACACACACACACACACACACACACACACACACACACACACACACACACACACAATAGATAAAGGTGTCGTGAAAGTGTTAACCTGTGTGTGTGCGCGTGCCAGGTGGCGGAGGTGATCTCGGAGGTGCGTGAGCCCATCGTCGTCAGACAGCCGCTGGATGAGAACGAGAACCGCAGGAAACAAGTTAAGGTATTCGCTCTGCTGTATCTCTCCTTTATTCTCTATCTAATCCTCCATCCCTCTCTCCATCCTCTTCCTCTTCCTCTCATCCCTACCTCTACCTCTCTCCATCCTCTACCTCTCCCTCTCTCTCCTTTATTCTCTATCTAATCCTCCATCCCTCTCTCCATCCTCTACCTCTTCCTCTCATCCCTACCTCTTACTCTCTCTACTCTTCCCTCTCTCCTTTACCTCTTCTCTATCTAATCCTCCATCCCTCCTCTTCTTTCTCTCCATCCTCTACCTCTCTCTCCTCTACCTCTCCCTCTCTCTCCTTTATTCTCTATCTAATCCTCCATCCCTCCTCTTCTTTCTCTCCATCCTCTGCCTCTCTCTCCTCTTCTCTCTCTCCTTTACCTCTCCCTCTCTCTCCTCTTCTCTCTCCTTTACCTCTCCCTCTCTCTCCTCTTTCTAATCCTTCATCCCTCTCTCCATCCTCTACCTCTCCTCTTCTCTATCTAATCCTCCATCCCTCCTCTTCCCTCTCCATCCTCTACCTCTCTCCTCTTCCCTCTCTCCTTTATTCTCTATCTAATCCTCCATCCCTCCTCTTCTTTCTCTCCATCCTCTACCTCTCTCTCCTCTTCTCTCTCTCCTTTACCTCTCCCTCTCTCTCCTCTTCTCTCTCTCCTTTACCTCTCCCTCTCTCTCCTCTTCTCTCTCTCCTTTACCTCTCCCTCTCTCTCCTCTTTCTAATCCTTCATCCCTCTCTCCATCCTCTACCTCTCCTCTTCTCTATCTAATCCTCCATCCCTCCTCTTCCCTCTCCATCCCTCCTCTTCCCTATCCATCCTCTACCTCTCTCTCCTCTTCCCTCTCTCCTTTATTCTCTATCTAATCCTCCATCCCTCCTCTTCTTTCTCTCCATCCTCTACCTCTCTCTCCTCTACCTCTTCCCTCTCTCTCCTTTACCTCTTCTCTATCTAATCCTCCATCCCTCTCTCCATCCTCTACCTCTTCCTCTCATCCATACCTCTTCCTCTCTCCTCTTCCCTCTCTCTCCTTTACCTCTTCTCTATCTAATCCTCCATCCCTCTCTCCATCCCTCTCTCTTCTCTACCCCTCTCTCCTTTACCTCTCCCTCTCTCCTTCCAGTTAGCGTATGTGAAGGTTTGTATCCTAGAGACTAATCATATCAAATGTTATTAGTCAGGTGTTTGGTAATCAGATGTTATTAGTCGGGTGTTTGGTAATCAGATGTTATTAGTCAGGTGTTTGGTAATCAGATGTTATTAGTCAGGTGTTTGGTAATCAGATGTTATTAGTCGGGTGTTTGGTAATCAGATGTTATTAGTCAGGTGTTTGGTAATCAGATGTTATTAGTCAGGTGTTTGGTAATCAGATGTTATTAGTCAGGTGTTTGGTAATCAGGTGTTATTAGTCAGGTGTTTGGTAATCTGATGTTATTAGTCAGGTGTTTGGTAATCAGATGTTATTAGTCAGGTGTTTGGTAATCAGATGTTATTAGTCAGGTGTTTGGTAATCTGATGTTATTAGTCAGGTGTTTGGTAATCAGATGTTATTAGTCAGGTGTTTGGTAATCTGATGTTATTAGTCAGGTGTTTGGTAATCAGATGTTATTAGTCAGGTGTTTGGTAATCAGATGTTATTAGTCAGGTGTTTGGTAATCAGATGTTATTAGTCAGGTGTTTGGTAATCAGATGTTATTAGTCAGGTGTTTGGTAATGAGATGTTATTAGGTGTTTGGTAATCAGATGTTATTAGTCAGGTGTTTGGTAATCAGATGTTATTAGTCAGGTGTTTGGTAATCAGATGTTATTAGTCAGGTGTTTGGTAATCAGATGTTATTAGTCAGGTGCTTGGTAATCAGATGTTATTAGTCAGGTGTTTGGTAATCAGATGTTATTAGTCAGGTGTTTGGTAATCTGATGTTATTAGTCAGGTGTTTGGTAATCAGATGTTATTAGGTGTTTGGTAATCAGATGTTATTAGTCAGGTGTTTGGTAATCAGATGTTATTAGTCAGGTGCTTGGTAATCAGATGTTATTAGTCAGGTGTTTGGTAATCAACAGATGTAGAGTAACATGCTGACTTTCGGGCCCCTTCCCAACAAAACAATAATGGAACAATAGAAACAGCAGGAATACATCCACAAGGCACTAAGACTGCATTCAATGAGCCAACAAGAAAAGGCTCACCCAGAGGTTGGTGCTCCTAGTAGCCTGGGGACTTCAATGCAGGGAAACTTTAAATCTGTTTTTTTCTTTTAACCAAATTTCTATCAGAGTTAAATGTGACAACAACTCTGGACCATCTTTACTCCACACACAGAGACGCATACAAAGCTCTCCCTCAACATTCACAAGGCCGCGGGGCCAGACTGATTTCCAGGACGAGCTGACCAACTGTGTAAGAGAGAGTGTCTTCCCTATCCCGAGTCTGTAATGCCAACATGTTTTAAGCAGATCACCATATAGTCCCTGTGCCCAAGAACTCTAAAGTAGCCTGCCTAAATGACCTCCGACCCATCGCACACACGTCTGTAGTCATGAAATGCTTTGAAAGGCTGTTCATGACTCACATCAACACCATTATCCCAGAAACCCTGGACCGGAGGTGCACAATTGGCGGAACCTCGGCCCTGGACCGGGTGATCTGTCTGGACCACCGGGTGATCTGTCTGGACCACCGGGTGATCTGTCTGGACCGAGTGATCTGTCTGGACCACCGGGTGATCTATCTGGACCACCGGGTGATCTGTCTGGACCACCGAGTGATCTGTCTGGACCACCGAGTGATCTGTCTGGACCACCGAGTGATCTGTCTGGACCACCGGGTGATCTGTCTGGACCACCGGGTGATCTGTCTGGACCACCGGGTGATCTGTCTGGACCACCGGGTGATCTGTCTGGACCGAGTGATCTGTCTGGACCACCGGGTGATCTGTCTGGACCACCGGGTGATCTGTCTGGACCACCGGGTGATCTGTCTGGACCACCGGGTGATCTGTCTGGACCGAGTGATCTGTCTGGACCACCGAGTGATCTGTCTGGACCACCGAGTTATCTGTCTGGACCACCGAGTGATCTGTCTGGACCACCGAGTGATCTGTCTGGACCACCGGGTGATCTGTCTGGACCGGGTGATCTGTCTGGACCACCGAGTGATCTGTCTGGACCGGGTGATCTGTCTGGACCGGGGGATTTGTCTGGACCGGGTGATCTGTCTGGACCGAGTGATCTGTCTGGACCACCGAGTGATCTGTCTGGACCACCGGGTGATCTGTCTGGACCACCGGGTGATCTGTCTGGACCACCGGGTGATCTGTCTGGACCACCGGGTGATCTGTCTGGACCACCGGGTGATCTGTCTGGACCACCGGGTGATCTGTCTGGACCACCGGGTGATCTGTCTGGACCACCGGGTGATCTGTCTGGACCGAGTGATCTGTCTGGACCACCGAGTGATCTGTCTGGACCACCGAGTGATCTGTCTGGACCGGGTGATCTGTCTGGAACACCGGGTGATCTGTCTGGACCACCGAGTGATCTGTCTGGACCACCGAGTGATCTGTCTGGACCGGGTGATCTGTCTGGACCGGGTGATCTGTCTGGACCACCGAGTGATCTGTCTAGACCGGGTGATCTGTCTGGACCACCGGGTGATCTGTCTGGACCACCGAGTGATCTGTCTGGACCGGGTGATCTGTCTGGACCGGGTGATCTGTCTGGACCTCGATACATTTCTCAGAAATAATTGTTAAATTAAATACTGATGAAGCAACCCGTTTTTTTTCAGTGCTGGTAGAAATGGGGTGAAATGGATTTCCGTTTTCCTACATTACAGTCACCAGCCACTAGGAGCATTCCCTCTGCTTGTCTCTGTGCAGCTCGCTGAGTGCAGTTTCTATGCATCGGTTTGTGGTCGGAAATGGTCCGCTATGAAAAATATAGGTCTCAACTCTCTTGGTAAATAATATGGTCTACAACTTATCATGAGCTATTCTACCTCCTTGGGGCAGGTATAAACTCCAAATGGAGGTCAGTGGTCGCTGTTCCGATGTCCAGAAGCTCTTTACGGTCTGTAACCTCCCTCTCTCTCTCACCTCTCTTTTCTCTCTGTCTCTCTCTTCCCTGTCTCTCTCTCTCTCTTCTCTGTCTCTCTCTCTCTCTCTCTCTCTCTCTCTCTCTGTCTCTCTCTGTCTCTCTCTCTCTCTCTCTCTCTCCCTCCTCTCTCTCTCTCTGTCTCTCTCTCTCTCTGTCTCTCTCTGTCTATCTCTCTCTGTCTCTCTCCTCTCTCTCTCTCTCTCTCTCTCTCTCTCTGTCTGTTTCTCTCTCTCTCCTCTCTCTGTCTCCTCTCTGTCTCCTCTCTCTCTCCCCTCTCCTCTCTCTCTCCTTCCAGCTAGCGGAGATGAAAGTTGGTATCCTAGAAGCTAAACAGGCTTTAGAGGAGTGTATCAGTAACCAGGAGTTCAGCAGAGCAGCGGAGCTGAAGGACTCTATAACTGACCTGGAGAACCTGAGGAACAACATCCTGCAGGAGGAGAACACACAGCAGGAGGACAAGGAGACGGAGACACGCATGGAGAAGGTACAGACACACACACATACACACACACACAGCAGGACGACAAGGAGACAGAGACACGCATGGAGAAGGTACAGACACACACACATACACACACCACGGAATCACACACCACGGAATCACACACACACAGACACACCACAGAATCACAGCAGGACGACAAGGAGACAGAGACACGCATGGAGAAGGTACAGACACACACACATACACACACCACGGTATCACACACACACAGCAGGACGACAAGGAGACGGAGACACGCACGGAGAAGGTACAGACACACACACACACAGCAGGAGGACAAGGAGACACGCATGGAAAAGGTACAGACACACACACATACACACACCACGGTATCACACACACACAGCAGGACGACAAGGAGACAGAGACACGCATGGAGAAGGTACAGACACACACACATACACACACCACGGTATCACACACACACAGCAGGACGACAAGGAGACAGAGACACGCATGGAGAAGGTACAGACACACACACACACAGCAGGACGACAAGGAGACAGAGACACGCATGGAGAAGGTACAGACACACACACACACCACAGACACACACACCACAGAATCACACACATAGACACCACAGAATCACACACACCACAGAATCACACACACCACAGAATCACACACACCACAGACACACCACAGAATCACACACACCACAGACACACCACAGAATCACACACACCACAGACACACCACAGAATCACACACGTAGACACCACAGACACACCACAGAATCACAGCAGGACGACAAGGAGGCAGAGACACGCATGGAGAAGGTACACACACACACACACACACACACACATACCACGGAATCACACACACACCACAGAATCACACACACCACAGACACACACACCACGGAATCACACACACACACACCACGGAATCACACACACACACACACACCACGGAATCACACACACACACACACCACGGAATCACACACACACACACACCACGGAATCACACACACATACACCACGGAATCACACACACACACACACACACCACGGAATCACACACACACCACGGAATCACACAGCAGGACGACAAGGAGACAGAGACATGGAGAAGGTACAGACACGTTATTGTCTCTTGTGTTGTGTTCTCTCTGTCAGACGGACCCAGAGACTCTCCTGCGCTGTCTGACCATGTGTGTTGAGCTGCTGAAACAGATGAACATCAAGACGAGGATCGGTCCCACCATGTCAGCTATCCTCTCCTCTCTGGTACTATACTGTCTAATCTAACGTATAGGATCCACCATGTCAACTATCCTCTCTGGTACTATACTGTCTAATCTAACATATAGGATCCACCATGTCAGCTATCCTCTCTGGTACTATACTGTCTAATCTAACATATAGGATCCACCATGTCAGCTATCCTCTCTGGTACTATACTGTCTAATCTAACATATAGGATCCACCATGTCTGCTATCCTCTCCTCTCTGGTACTATACTGTCTAATCTAACATATAGGATCCACCATGTCTGCTATCCTCTCCTCTCTGGTACTATACTGTCTAATCTAACATATAGGATCCACCATGTCAGCTATCCTCTCCTCTCTGGTACTATACTGTCTAATCTAACATATAGGATCCACCATGTCAGCTATCCTCTCCTCTCTGGTACTATACTGTCTAATCTAACATATAGGATCCACCATGTCAGCTATCCTCTCTGGTACTATACTGTCTAGTCTAACATATAGGATCCATCATGTCAGCTATCCTCTCTGGTACTATACTGTCTAATCTAACATATAGGATCCACCATGTCTGCTATCCTATCCTCTCTGGTACTATACTGTCTAATCTAACGTATAGGATCCACCATGTCAACTATCCTCTCTGGTACTATACTGTCTAATCTAACATATAGGATCCACCATGTCAGCTATCCTCTCTGGTACTATACTGTCTAATCTAACATATAGGATCCACCATGTCAGCTATCCTCTCTGGTACTATACTGTCTAATCTAACATATAGGATCCACCATGTCTGCTATCCTCTCCTCTCTGGTACTATACTGTCTAATCTAACATATAGGATCCACCATGTCTGCTATCCTCTCCTCTCTGGTACTATACTGTCTAATCTAACATATAGGATCCACCATGTCAGCTATCCTCTCCTCTCTGGTACTATACTGTCTAATCTAACATATAGGATCCACCATGTCAGCTATCCTATCCTCTCTGGTACTATACTGTCTAATCTAACATATAGGATCCACCATGTCAGCTATCCTCTCTGGTACTATACTGTCTAATCTAACATATAGGATCCATCATGTCAGCTATCCTCTCTGGTACTATACTGTCTAATCTAACATATAGGATCCACCATGTCAGCTATCCTCTCCTCTCTGGTACTATACTGTCTAATCTAACATATAGGATCCATCATGTCAGCTATCCTCTCTGGTACTATACTGTCTAATCTAACATATAGGATCCACCATGTCAGCTATCCTCTCTGGTACTATACTGTCTAATCTAACATATAGGATCCACCATGTCAGCTATCCTCTCTGGTACTATACTGTCTAATCTAACATATAGGATCCATCATGTCAGCTATCCTCTCCTCTCTGGTACTATACTGTCTAATCTAACATATAGGATCCACCATGTCAGCTATCCTCTCTGGTACTATACTGTCTAATCTAACATATAGGATCCATCATGTCAGCTATCCTCTCCTCTCTGGTACTATACTGTCTAATCTAACATATAGGATCCACCATGTCAGCTATCCTCTCCTCTCTGGTACTATACTGTCTAATCTAACATATAGGATCCATCATGTCAGCTATCCTCTCCTCTCTGGTACTATACTGTCTAATCTAACATATAGGATCCACCATGTCAGCTATCCTCTCCTCTCTGGTACTATACTGTCTAATCTAACATATAGGATCCACCATGTCAGCTATCCTCTCCTCTCTGGTACTATACTGTCTAATCTAACATATAGGATCCACCATGTCAGCTATCCTCTCCTCTCTGGTACTATACTGTCTAATCTAACATATAGGATCCACCATGTCAGCTATCCTCTCCTCTCTGGTACTATACTGTCTAATCTAACGTATAGGATCCATCATGTCAGCTATCCTCTCCTCTCTGGTACTATACTGTCCAATCTAACATATAGGATCCACCATGTCAGCTATCCTCTCTGGTACTATACTGTCTAATCTAACATATAGGATCCACCATGTCAGCTATCCTCTCCTCTCTGGTACTATACTGTCTAATCTAACATATAGGATCCATCATGTCAGCTATCCTCTCCTCTCTGGTACTATACTGTCTAATCTAACATATAGGATCCACCATGTCAGCTATCCTCTCTGGTACTATACTGTCTAATCTAACATATAGGATCCACCATGTCAGCTATCCTCTCCTCTCTGGTACTATACTGTCTAATCTAACATATAGGATCCATCATGTCAGCTATCCTCTCCTCTCTGGTACTATACTGTCTAATCTAACATATAGGATCCACCATGTCAGCTATCCTCTCTGGTACTATACTGTCTAATCTAACATATAGGATCCACCATGTCAGCTATCCTCTCTGGTACTATACTGTCTAATCTAACATATAGGATCCACCATGTCAGCTATCCTCTCCTCTCTGGTACTATACTGTCTAATCTAACATATAGGATCCATCATGTCAGCTATCCTCTCTGGTACTATACTGTCTAATCTAACATATAGGATCCATCATGTCAACTATCCTCTCTGGTACTATACTGTCTAATCTAACATATAGGATCCACCATGTCAGCTATCCTCTCCTCTCTGGTACTATACTGTCTAATCTAACATATAGGATCCATCATGTCAGCTATCCTCTCCTCTCTGGTACTATACTGTCTAATCTAACATATAGGATCCATCATGTCAGCTATCCTCTCTGGTACTATACTGTCTAATCTAACATATAGGATCCACCATGTCAGCTATCCTCTCCTCTCTGGTACTATACTGTCTAATCTAACATATAGGATCCACCATGTCAGCTATCCTCTCTGGTACTATACTGTCTAATCTAACATATAGGATCCATCATGTCAACTATCCTCTCTGGTACTATACTGTCTAATCTAACATATAGGATCCACCATGTCAGCTATCCTCTCCTCTCTGGTACTATACTGTCTAATCTAACATATAGGATCCATCATGTCAGCTATCCTCTCCTCTCTGGTACTATACTGTCTAATCTAACATATAGGATCCATCATGTCAGCTATCCTCTCTGGTACTATACTGTCTAATCTAACATATAGGATCCATCATGTCAGCTATCCTCTCCTCTCTGGTACTATACTGTCTAATCTAACATATAGGATCCACCATGTCAGCTATCCTCTCCTCTCTGGTACTATACTGTCTAATCTAACATATAGGATCCATCATGTCAGCTATCCTCTCCTCTCTGGTACTATACTGTCTAATCTAACATATAGGATCCACCATGTCAGCTATCCTCTCCTCTCTGGTACTATACTGTCTAATCTAACATATAGGATCCACCATGTCAGCTATCCTCTCCTCTCTGGTACTATACTGTCTAATCTAACATATAGGATCCACCATGTCAGCTATCCTCTCTGGTACTATACTGTCTAATCTAACATATAGGATCCACCATGTCAGCTATCCTCTCTGGTACTATACTGTCTAATCTAACATATAGGATCCACCATGTCAGCTATCCTCTCTGGTACTATACTGTCTAATCTAACATATAGGATCCATCATGTCAGCTATCCTCTCTGGTACTATACTGTCTAATCTAACATATAGGATCCACCATGTCAGCTATCCTCTCTGGTACTATACTGTCTAATCTAACATATAGGATCCACCATGTCAGCTATCCTCTCTGGTACTATACTGTCTAATCTAACATATAGGATCCACCATGTCAGCTATCCTCTCCTCTCTGGTACTATACTGTCTAATCTAACATATAGGATCCACCATGTCAGCTATCCTCTCTGGTACTATACTGTCTAATCTAACATATAGGATCCACCATGTCAGCTATCCTCTCCTCTCTGGTACTATACTGTCTAATCTAACATATAGGATCCATCATGTCAGCTATCCTCTCTGGTACTATACTGTCTAATCTAACATATAGGATCCACCATGTCAGCTATCCTCTCTGGTACTATACTGTCTAATCTAACATATAGGATCCATCATGTCAGCTATCCTCTCTGGTACTATACTGTCTAATCTAACATATAGGATCCACCATGTCAGCTATCCTCTCCTCTCTGGTACTATACTGTCTAATCTAACATATAGGATCCACCATGTCAGCTATCCTCTCCTCTCTGGTACTATACTGTCTAATCTAACATATAGGATCCATCATGTCAGCTATCCTCTCCTCTCTGGTACTATACTGTCTAATCTAACATATAGGATCCACCATGTCAGCTATCCTCTCCTCTCTGGTACTATACTGTCTAATCTAACATATAGGATCCACCATGTCAGCTATCCTCTCCTCTCTGGTACTATACTGTCTAATCTAACATATAGGATCCACCATGTCAGCTATCCTCTCCTCTCTGGTACTATACTGTCTAATCTAACATATAGGATCCACCATGTCAGCTATCCTCTCCTCTCTGGTACTATACTGTCTAATCTAACGTATAGGATCCATCATGTCAGCTATCCTCTCCTCTCTGGTACTATACTGTCCAATCTAACATATAGGATCCACCATGTCAGCTATCCTCTCTGGTACTATACTGTCTAATCTAACATATAGGATCCACCATGTCAGCTATCCTCTCCTCTCTGGTACTATACTGTCTAATCTAACATATAGGATCCATCATGTCAGCTATCCTCTCCTCTCTGGTACTATACTGTCTAATCTAACATATAGGATCCACCATGTCAGCTATCCTCTCTGGTACTATACTGTCTAATCTAACATATAGGATCCACCATGTCAGCTATCCTCTCCTCTCTGGTACTATACTGTCTAATCTAACATATAGGATCCATCATGTCAGCTATCCTCTCCTCTCTGGTACTATACTGTCTAATCTAACATATAGGATCCACCATGTCAGCTATCCTCTCTGGTACTATACTGTCTAATCTAACATATAGGATCCACCATGTCAGCTATCCTCTCTGGTACTATACTGTCTAATCTAACATATAGGATCCACCATGTCAGCTATCCTCTCCTCTCTGGTACTATACTGTCTAATCTAACATATAGGATCCATCATGTCAGCTATCCTCTCTGGTACTATACTGTCTAATCTAACATATAGGATCCATCATGTCAACTATCCTCTCTGGTACTATACTGTCTAATCTAACATATAGGATCCACCATGTCAGCTATCCTCTCCTCTCTGGTACTATACTGTCTAATCTAACATATAGGATCCATCATGTCAGCTATCCTCTCCTCTCTGGTACTATACTGTCTAATCTAACATATAGGATCCATCATGTCAGCTATCCTCTCTGGTACTATACTGTCTAATCTAACATATAGGATCCACCATGTCAGCTATCCTCTCCTCTCTGGTACTATACTGTCTAATCTAACATATAGGATCCACCATGTCAGCTATCCTCTCTGGTACTATACTGTCTAATCTAACATATAGGATCCATCATGTCAGCTATCCTCTCTGGTACTATACTGTCTAATCTAACATATAGGATCCATCATGTCAGCTATCCTCTCCTCTCTGGTACTATACTGTCTAATCTAACATATAGGATCCACCATGTCAGCTATCCTCTCCTCTCTGGTACTATACTGTCTAATCTAACATATAGGATCCATCATGTCAGCTATCCTCTCTGGTACTATACTGTCTAATCTAACATATAGGATCCATCATGTCAGCTATCCTCTCTGGTACTATACTGTCTAATCTAACATATAGGATCCATCATGTCAGCTATCCTCTCTGGTACTATACTGTCTAATCTAACATATAGGATCCATCATGTCAGCTATCCTCTCCTCTCTGGTACTATACTGTCTAATCTAACATATAGGATCCATCATGTCAGCTATCCTCTCCTCTCTGGTACTATACTGTCTAATCTAACATATAGGATCCATCATGTCAGCTATCCTCTCCTCTCTGGTACTATACTGTCTAATCTAACATATAGGATCCACCATGTCAGCTATCCTCTCCTCTCTGGTACTATACTGTCTAATCTAACATATAGGATCCACCATGTCAGCTATCCTCTCCTCTCTGGTACTATACTGTCTAATCTAACATATAGGATCCACCATGTCAGCTATCCTCTCTGGTACTATACTGTCTAATCTAACATATAGGATCCACCATGTCAGCTATCCTCTCTGGTACTATACTGTCTAATCTAACATATAGGATCCACCATGTCAGCTATCCTCTCCTCTCTGGTACTATACTGTCTAATCTAACATATAGGATCCATCATGTCAGCTATCCTCTCTGGTACTATACTGTCTAATCTAACATATAGGATCCATCATGTCAACTATCCTCTCTGGTACTATACTGTCTAATCTAACATATAGGATCCATCATGTCAGCTATCCTCTCCTCTCTCGTACTATACTGTCTAATCTAACATATAGGATCCACCATGTCAGCTATCCTCTCCTCTCTGGTACTATACTGTCTAATCTAACATATAGGATCCATCATGTCAGCTATCCTCTCTGGTACTATACTGTCTAATCTAACATATAGGATCCACCATGTCAGCTATCCTCTCCTCTCTGGTACTATACTGTCTAATCTAACATATAGGATCCATCATGTCAGCTATCCTCTCCTCTCTGGTACTATACTGTCTAATCTAACATATAGGATCCACCATGTCAGCTATCCTCTCCTCTCTGGTACTATACTGTCTAATCTAACATATAGGATCCATCATGTCAGCTATCCTCTCTGGTACTATACTGTCTAATCTAACATATAGGATCCATCATGTCAGCTATCCTCTCCTCTCTGGTACTATACTGTCTAATCTAACATATAGGATCCACCATGTCAGCTATCCTCTCCTCTCTGGTACTATACTGTCTAATCTAACGTATAGGATCCATCATGTCAGCTATCCTCTCCTCTCTGGTACTATACTGTCTAATCTAACATATAGGATCCATCATGTCAGCTATCCTCTCTGGTACTATACTGTCTAATCTAACATATAGGATCCACCATGTCAGCTATCCTCTCCTCTCTGGTACTATACTGTCTAATCTAACATATAGGATCCACCATGTCAGCTATCCTCTCCTCTCTGGTACTATACTGTCTAATCTAACATATAGGATCCATCATGTCAGCTATCCTCTCCTCTCTGGTACTATACTGTCTAATCTAACATATAGGATCCACCATGTCAGCTATCCTCTCCTCTCTGGTACTATACTGTCTAATCTAACATATAGGATCCACCATGTCAGCTATCCTCTCCTCTCTGGTACTATACTGTCTAATCTAACATATAGGATCCATCATGTCAGCTATCCTCTCCTCTCTGGTACTATACTGTCTAATCTAACATATAGGATCCATCATGTCAGCTATCCTCTCCTCTCTGGTACTATACTGTCTAATCTAACATATAGGATCCATCATGTCAGCTATCCTCTCCTCTCTGGTACTATACTGTCTAATCTAACATATAGGATCCACCATGTCAGCTATCCTCTCCTCTCTGGTACTATACTGTCTAATCTAACATATAGGATCCACCATGTCAACTATCCTCTCTGGTACTATACTGTCTAATCTAACATATAGGATCCACCATGTCAGCTATCCTCTCTGGTACTATACTGTCTAATCTAACATATAGGATCCACCATGTCAGCTATCCTCTCCTCTCTGGTACTATACTGTCTAATCTAACATATAGGATCCATCATGTCAGCTATCCTCTCCTCTCTGGTACTATACTGTCTAATCTAACATATAGGATCCATCATGTCAGCTATCCTCTCCTCTCTGGTACTATACTGTCTAATCTAACATATAGGATCCATCATGTCAGCTATCCTCTCCTCTCTGGTACTATACTGTCTAATCTAACATATAGGATCCACCATGTCAGCTATCCTCTCTGGTACTATACTGTCTAATCTAACATATAGGATCCACCATGTCAGCTATCCTCTCTGGTACTATACTGTCTAATCTAACATATAGGATCCACCATGTCAGCTATCCTCTCTGGTACTATACTGTCTAATCTAACATATAGGATCCATCATGTCAGCTATCCTCTCCTCTCTGGTACTATACTGTCTAATCTAACATATAGGATCCATCATGTCAGCTATCCTCTCCTCTCTGGTACTATACTGTCTAATCTAACATATAGGATCCATCATGTCAGCTATCCTCTCTGGTACTATACTGTCTAATCTAACATATAGGATCCACCATGTCAGCTATCCTCTCCTCTCTGGTACTATACTGTCTAATCTAACATATAGGATCCACCATGTCAGCTATCCTCTCCTCTCTGGTACTATACTGTCTAATCTAACATATAGGATCCATCATGTCAGCTATCCTCTCCTCTCTGGTACTATACTGTCTAATCTAACATATAGGATCCACCATGTCAGCTATCCTCTCTGGTACTATACTGTCTAATCTAACATATAGGATCCATCATGTCAGCTATCCTCTCCTCTCTGGTACTATACTGTCTAATCTAACATATAGGATCCATCATGTCAGCTATCCTCTCCTCTCTGGTACTATACTGTCTAATCTAACATATAGGATCCATCATGTCAGCTATCCTCTCCTCTCTGGTACTATACTGTCTAATCTAACATATAGGATCCATCATGTCAGCTATCCTCTCCTCTCTGGTACTATACTGTCTAATCTAACATATAGGATCCACCATGTCAGCTATCCTCTCTGGTACTATACTGTCTAATCTAACATATAGGATCCACCATGTCAGCTATCCTCTCTGGTACTATACTGTCTAATCTAACATATAGGATCCATCATGTCAGCTATCCTCTCCTCTCTGGTACTATACTGTCTAATCTAACATATAGGATCCACCATGTCAGCTATCCTCTCCTCTCTGGTACTATACTGTCTAATCTAACATATAGGATCCACCATGTCAGCTATCCTCTCTGGTACTATACTGTCTAATCTAACATATAGGATCCATCATGTCAGCTATCCTCTCCTCTCTGGTACTATACTGTCTAATCTAACATATAGGATCCATCATGTCAGCTATCCTCTCTGGTACTATACTGTCTAATCTAACATATAGGATCCACCATGTCAGCTATCCTCTCCTCTCTGGTACTATACTGTCTAATCTAACATATAGGATCCATCATGTCAGCTATCCTCTCTGGTACTATACTGTCTAATCTAACATATAGGATCCACCATGTCAGCTATCCTCTCCTCTCTGGTACTATACTGTCTAATCTAACATATAGGATCCATCATGTCAGCTATCCTCTCCTCTCTGGTACTATACTGTCTAATCTAACATATAGGATCCATCATGTCAGCTATCCTCTCTGGTACTATACTGTCTAATCTAACATATAGGATCCATCATGTCAGCTATCCTCTCTGGTACTATACTGTCTAATCTAACATATAGGATCCATCATGTCAGCTATCCTCTCTGGTACTATACTGTCTAATCTAACATATAGGATCCATCATGTCAGCTATCCTCTCTGGTACTATACTGTCTAATCTAACATATAGGATCCATCATGTCAGCTATCCTCTCTGGTACTATACTGTCTAATCTAACATATAGGATCCATCATGTCAGCTATCCTCTCCTCTCTGGTACTATACTGTCTAATCTAACATATAGGATCCACCATGTCAGCTATCCTCTCTGGTACTATACTGTCTAATCTAACATATAGGATCCACCATGTCAGCTATCCTCTCCTCTCTGGTACTATACTGTCTAATCTAACATATAGGATCCACCATGTCAGCTATCCTATCCTCTCTGGTACTATACTGTCTAATCTAACATATAGGATCCATCATGTCAGCTATCCTCTCCTCTCTGGTACTATACTGTCTAATCTAACATATAGGATCCACCATGTCAGCTATCCTCTCCTCTCTGGTACTATACTGTCTAATCTAACATATAGGATCCATCATGTCAGCTATCCTCTCTGGTACTATACTGTCTAATCTAACATATAGGATCCACCATGTCAGCTATCCTCTCTGGTACTATACTGTCTAATCTAACATATAGGATCCACCATGTCAGCTATCCTCTCCTCTCTGGTACTATACTGTCTAATCTAACATATAGGATCCACCATGTCAGCTATCCTATCCTCTCTGGTACTATACTGTCTAATCTAACATATAGGATCCATCATGTCAGCTATCCTCTCCTCTCTGGTACTATACTGTCTAATCTAACATATAGGATCCACCATGTCAGCTATCCTCTCCTCTCTGGTACTATACTGTCTAATCTAACATATAGGATCCACCATGTCAGCTATCCTCTCCTCTCTGGTACTATACTGTCTAATCTAACATATAGGATCCATCATGTCAGCTATCCTCTCCTCTCTGGTACTATACTGTCTAATCTAACATATAGGATCCATCATGTCAACTATCCTCTCTGGTACTATACTGTCTAATCTAACATATAGGATCCATCATGTCAGCTATCCTCTCTGGTACTATACTGTCTAATCTAACATATAGGATCCACCATGTCAGCTATCCTCTCTGGTACTATACTGTCTAATCTAACATATAGGATCCACCATGTCAGCTATCCTCTCCTCTCTGGTACTATACTGTCTAATCTAACATATAGGATCCACCATGTCAGCTATCCTCTCCTCTCTGGTACTATACTGTCTAATCTAACATATAGGATCCATCATGTCAGCTATCCTCTCCTCTCTGGTACTATACTGTCTAATCTAACATATAGGATCCACCATGTCAGCTATCCTCTCCTCTCTGGTACTATACTGTCTAATCTAACATATAGGATCCACCATGTCAGCTATCCTCTCCTCTCTGGTACTATACTATCTAATCTAACATATAGGATCCACCATGTCAGCTATCCTCTCTGGTACTATACTGTCTAATCTAACATATAGGATCCATCATGTCAACTATCCTCTCTGGTACTATACTGTCTAATCTAACATATAGGATCCATCATGTCAGCTATCCTCTCTGGTACTATACTGTCTAATCTAACATATAGGATCCATCATGTCAGCTATCCTCTCCTCTCTGGTACTATACTGTCTAATCTAACATATAGGATCCATCATGTCAGCTATCCTCTCCTCTCTGGTACTATACTGTCTAATCTAACATATAGGATCCATCATGTCAACTATCCTCTCTGGTACTATACTGTCTAATCTAACATATAGGATCCACCATGTCAGCTATCCTCTCTGGTACTATACTGTCTAATCTAACATATAGGATCCATCATGTCAGCTATCCTCTCTGGTACTATACTGTCTAATCTAACATATAGGATCCACCATGTCAGCTATCCTCTCCTCTCTGGTACTATACTGTCTAATCTAACATATAGGATCCATCATGTCAGCTATCCTCTCCTCTCTGGTACTATACTGTCTAATCTAACATATAGGATCCATCATGTCAGCTATCCTCTCTGGTACTATACTGTCTAATCTAACATATAGGATCCACCATGTCAGCTATCCTCTCTGGTACTATACTGTCTAATCTAACATATAGGATCCACCATGTCAGCTATCCTCTCCTCTCTGGTACTATACTGTCTAATCTAACATATAGGATCCACCATGTCAGCTATCCTCTCTGGTACTATACTGTCTAATCTAACATATAGGATCCACCATGTCAGCTATCCTCTCCTCTCTGGTACTATACTGTCTAATCTAACATATAGGATCCATCATGTCAGCTATCCTCTCCTCTCTGGTACTATACTGTCTAATCTAACATATAGGATCCACCATGTCAGCTATCCTCTCCTCTCTGGTACTATACTGTCTAATCTAACATATAGGATCCATCATGTCAGCTATCCTCTCCTCTCTGGTACTATACTGTCTAATCTAACATATAGGATCCATCATGTCAGCTATCCTCTCCTCTCTGGTACTATACTGTCTAATCTAACATATAGGATCCACCATGTCAGCTATCCTCTCTGGTACTATACTGTCTAATCTAACATATAGGATCCACCATGTCAGCTATCCTCTCCTCTCTGGTACTATACTGTCTAATCTAACATATAGGATCCATCATGTCAGCTATCCTCTCCTCTCTGGTACTATACTGTCTAATCTAACGTATAGGATCCATCATGTCAGCTATCCTCTCCTCTCTGGTACTATACTGTCTAATCTAACATATAGGATCCACCATGTCAGCTATCCTCTCTGGTACTATACTGTCTAATCTAACATATAGGATCCATCATGTCAGCTATCCTCTCCTCTCTGGTACTATACTGTCTAATCTAACATATAGGATCCATCATGTCAGCTATCCTCTCTGGTACTATACTGTCTAATCTAACATATAGGATCCATCATGTCAGCTATCCTCTCCTCTCTGGTACTATACTGTCTAATCTAACATATAGGATCCACCATGTCAGCTATCCTCTCTGGTACTATACTGTCTAATCTAACATATAGGATCCACCATGTCAGCTATCCTCTCTGGTACTATACTGTCTAATCTAACATATAGGATCCATCATGTCAGCTATCCTCTCTGGTACTATACTGTCTAATCTAACATATAGGATCCACCATGTCAGCTATCCTCTCCTCTCTGGTACTATACTGTCTAATCTAACATATAGGATCCATCATGTCAGCTATCCTCTCCTCTCTGGTACTATACTGTCTAATCTAACATATAGGATCCACCATGTCAGCTATCCTCTCCTCTCTGGTACTATACTGTCTAATCTAACATATAGGATCCATCATGTCAGCTATCCTCTCCTCTCTGGTACTATACTGTCTAATCTAACATATAGGATCCACCATGTCAGCTATCCTCTCTGGTACTATACTGTCTAATCTAACATATAGGATCCACCATGTCAGCTATCCTCTCTGGTACTATACTGTCTAATCTAACATATAGGATCCACCATGTCAGCTATCCTCTCCTCTCTGGTACTATACTGTCTAATCTAACATATAGGATCCACCATGTCAGCTATCCTCTCCTCTCTGGTACTATACTGTCTAATCTAACATATAGGATCCACCATGTCAGCTATCCTCTCCTCTCTGGTACTATACTGTCTAATCTAACATATAGGATCCATCATGTCAGCTATCCTCTCTGGTACTATACTGTCTAATCTAACATATAGGATCCACCATGTCAGCTATCCTCTCCTCTCTGGTACTATACTGTCTAATCTAACATATAGGATCCATCATGTCAGCTATCCTCTCCTCTCTGGTACTATACTGTCTAATCTAACATATAGGATCCACCATGTCAGCTATCCTCTCTGGTACTATACTGTCTAATCTAACATATAGGATCCACCATGTCAGCTATCCTCTCTGGTACTATACTGTCTAATCTAACATATAGGATCCACCATGTCAGCTATCCTCTCTGGTACTATACTGTCTAATCTAACATATAGGATCCACCATGTCAGCTATCCTCTCTGGTACTATACTGTCTAATCTAACATATAGGATCCACCATGTCTGCTATCCTCTCCTCTCTGGTACTATACTGTCTAATCTAACATATAGGATCCACCATGTCAGCTATCCTCTCCTCTCTGGTACTATACTGTCTAATCTAACATATAGGATCCACCATGTCAGCTATCCTCTCCTCTCTGGTACTATACTGTCTAATCTAACATATAGGATCCACCATGTCAGCTATCCTCTCTGGTACTATACTGTCTAATCTAACATATATGATCCATCATGTCAGCTATCCTCTCCTCTCTGGTACTATACTGTCTAATCTAACATATAGGATCCACCATGTCAGCTATCCTCTCCTCTCTGGTACTATACTGTCTAATCTAACATATAGGATCCATCATGTCAGCTATCCTCTCTGGTACTATACTGTCTAATCTAATGTATAGGATCCATCATGTCAGCTATCCTCTCCTCTCTGGTACTATACTGTCTAATCTAACATATAGGATCCACCATGTCAGCTATCCTCTCTGGTACTATACTGTCTAATCTAACATATAGGATCCACCATGTCAGCTATCCTCTCCTCTCTGGTACTATACTGTCTAATCTAACATATAGGATCCACCATGTCAGCTATCCTCTCTGGTACTATACTATCTAATCTAACATATAGGATCCATCATGTCTGCTATCCTCTCTGGTACTATACTGTCTAATCTAACATATAGGATCCACCATGTCAGCTATCCTCTCTGGTACTATACTGTCTAATCTAACATATAGGATCCATCATGTCAGCTATCCTCTCCTCTCTGGTACTATACTGTCTAATCTAACATATAGGATCCACCATGTCAGCTATCCTCTCCTCTCTGGTACTATACTGTCTAATCTAACATATAGGATCCATCATGTCAGCTATCCTCTCTGGTACTATACTGTCTAATCTAACATATAGGATCCATCATGTCAGCTATCCTCTCCTCTCTGGTACTATACTGTCTAATCTAACATATAGGATCCACCATGTCAGCTATCCTCTCCTCTCTGGTACTATACTGTCTAATCTAACATATAGGATCCATCATGTCAGCTATCCTCTCTGGTACTATACTGTCTAATCTAACGTATAGGATCCACTATGTCAGCTATCCTCTCTGGTACTATACTGTCTAATCTAACATATAGGATCCACCATGTCAGCTATCCTCTCCTCTCTGGTACTATACTGTCTAATCTAACATATAGGATCCATCATGTCAGCTATCCTCTCCTCTCTGGTACTATACTGTCTAATCTAACATATAGGATCCACCATGTCAGCTATCCTCTCCTCTCTGGTACTATACTGTCTAATCTAACGTATCCCTCCCTCCCTCCCTCACTCCCTCACTCCCTCACTCCCTCCTTCCCTCTCCTCCCTCCCTTCCTCCCTCTCCCCCCCTCCCTCTCCCCCCTCCCTCTCCCCCACTCCCTCCCTTCCTCCCCGCCCTCTCCCTCCCTCTCCCCTCCCTCTCTCCCTCCCTCCTCCCTTCCTCCCTCCCTCCCTCCTTCCCTCTCCTCCCTCCCTTCCTCCCTCTCCCCCCCTCCCTCTTCCCCCCTCCCTCCCTCTCATCCCTACTCCCCCTCCATCCTCCCCTCCCCCCTCCCTCCCTACTCCCCTCCCTCCTGTCAGATCCTGCCCAGTATATCCAACGCCCAGCCAGCGGTGAGGAACATGGCAGTCGTGTGTTTGGGGACGTGTGCTCTGCACAGCAAAGACCTGGTCAACACACATCTGGTGCTGCTGCTGCAGGTACCACAATAATCACCCTCTGTCTCTGTAGATAGCCCAGCTAGATGAGGTCACCCTCTGTCTCTGTAGATAGCCCAGCTAGGTGAGGTCACCCTCTGTCTCTGTAGATAGCCCAGCTAGGTGAGGTCACCCTCTGTCTCTGTAGATAGCCCAGCTAGATGAGGTCACCCTCTGTCTCTGTAGATAGCCCAGCTAGATGAGGTCACCCTCTGTCTCTGTAGATAGCCCAGCTAGATGAGGTCACCCTCTGTCTCTGTAGATAGCCCAGCTAGATGAGGTCACCCTCTGTCTCTGTAGATAGCCCAGCTAGATGAGGTCACCCTCTGTCTCTGTAGATAGCCCAGCTAGATGAGGTCACCCTCTGTCTCTTTGTAGATAGCCCAGCTAGATGAGGTCACCCTCTGTCTCTGTAGATAGCCCAGCTAGATGAGGTCGCCCTCTGTCTCTGTAGATAGCCCAGCTAGATGAGGTCAGCATCGGTGTCTGTAGATAGCCCAGCTAGATGAGGTCACCCTCTGTCTCTGTAGATAGCCCAGCTAGATGAGGTCACCCTCTGTCTCTGTAGATAGCCCAGCTAGATGAGGTTGCCCTCTCTCTGTAGATAGCCCAGCTAGATGAGGTCAGTATCGGTCTCTGTCTCTGTAGATAGCCCAGCTAGATGAGGTCAGTATCACCCTCTGTCTCTGTAGATAGCCCAGCTAGATGAGGTCAGTATCACCCTCTGTCTCTGTAGATAGCCCAGCTAGATGAGGTCAGTATCTATCTCTGTAGATAGCCCAGCTAGATGAGGTCAGTATCTTTCTCTGTAGATAGCCCAGCTAGATGAGGTCAGTATCGCCCTCTGTCTCTGTAGATAGCCCAGCTAGATGAGGTATAGACCCTCTCTGTCTCTCTGTAGATCGCCCAGCTAAATTAGGTATTGACCCTCTCTGTCTCTCTGTAGATCGCCCAGCTAAATGAGGTATTGACCCTCTCTGTCTCTCTGTAGATAGCCCAGCTAGATGAGGTCACCCTCTGTCTCTCTGTAGATAGCCCAGCTAGATGAGGTCACCCTCTGTCTCTGTAGATAGCCCAGCTAGAGGAGGTCAGCATCGGTGTCTGTAGATAGCCCAGCTAGATGAGGTTGCCCTCTGTCTCTGTAGATAGCCCAGCTAGATGAGGTCAGTATCGGTCTCTGTCTCTGTAGATAGCCCAGCTAGATGAGGTCAGTATCACCCTCTGTCTCTGTAGATAGCCCAGCTAGATGAGGTCACCCTCTGTCTCTCTGTAGATAGCCCAGCTAGATGAGGTCACTATCACCCTCTGTCTCTGTAGATAGCCAAGCTAGATGAAGTCAGTATCGGTCTCGGTATCTGTAGATAGCCCAGCTAGATGAGGTAGGTATCTGTCTCTGTAGATAGCCCAGCTAGATGAGGTAGGTATCGGTGTCTGTAGATAGCCCAGCTAGATGAGGTCAGTATCGTTCTCTGTAGATAGTCCAGCTAGATGAGGTCAGTATCGCCCTCTGTAGATAGCCCAGCTAGATGAGGTCAGTATCGCCCTCTGTCTCTGTAGATAGCCCAGCTAGATGAGGTCAGTATCTGTCTCTGTAGATAGCCCAGCTAGATGAGGTCAGTATCTTTCTCTGTAGATAGCCCAGCTAGATGAGGTCAGTATCGCCCTCTGTCTCTGTAGATAGCCCAGCTAGATGAGGTATAGACCCTCTCTGTCTCTCTGTAGATCGCCCAGCTAAATTAGGTATTGACCCTCTCTGTCTCTCTGTAGATCGCCCAGCTAGATGAGGCTAAGATCCGTATCAGCGCTCTGAGGTCAGTCATCGACCTGCTGCTGCTCTACGGCTTCACACTGCTGTCTGAACGCCCCAGCGCCGCCCCCCAGACCTCCCATTCGCCAGCCAACCAGGAAGACCAGGGGGAGGGGGAGGAGCCGGAGGAGGGGAGCAGCACCGCTCAGTCCATCCTGATGATGCTGTCCGACTTCCTGGACAGCGAGGTGTGTGTTAGGAAGTGTGTGTGTGTTTATTATGCGGTGTGTGTGTGTTTATTATGCGGTGTGTGTGTGTGTTTATGATTCGGTGTGTGTGTGTGTGTGTATATGATTCGGTGTGTGTGTGTGTGTGTGTGTTTATGATTCGGTGTGTGTGTGTGTGTGTAGGTGTCTGAGCTGCGTACCGAGACAGCGGAGGGTCTGGCCAAACTGATGTATTCCGGCCGGATCTCCAGTGCCAAGCTCCTCTCCCGATTGGTGTTGCTATGGTACAACCCCGTCACCGAGGACGACACCCGACTACGCCACTGCCTCGGAGTGTTCTTCCAGCTGTACGCCCGGGAGAGCAGGTACGACACACCCCTAGATACTCTGGGGATATACTCTGACCCCTAGATACTCTGGGGATATACTCTGACCCCTAGATACTCTGACCCCTAGATACTCTGACCCCTAGATACTCTGACCCCTAGATACACTGGGGATATACTCTGACCCCTAGATACTGACCCCTAGATACTGACCCCTAGATACTCTGACCCCTAGATACTCTGGGGATATACTCTGACCCCTAGATACTGACCCCTAGATACTGACCCCTAGATACTCTGACCCCTAGATACTCTGGGGATATACTCTGACCCCTAGATACTGACCCCTAGATACTGACCCCTAGATACTCTGACCCCTAGATACTGACCCCTAGATACTGACCCCTAGATACTGACCCCTAGATACTGACCCCTAGATACTGACCCCTAGATACTCTGACCCCTAGATACTCTGACCCCTAGATACTCTGGGGATATACTCTGACCCCTAGATACTGACCCCTAGATACTGACCCCTAGATACTGACCCCTAGATACTCTGACCCCTAGATACTCTGGGGATATACTCTGACCCCTAGATACTGACCCCTAGATACTCTGACCCCTAGATACTCTGACCCCTAGATACTCTGGGGAGATACTCTGACCCCTAGATACTCTGACCCCTAGATACACTGGGGATATACTCTGACCCCTAGATACTCTGGGGATATACTCTGACCCCTAGATACTCTGGGGAGATACTCTGACCCCTAGATACTCTGACCCCTAGATACACTGGGGATATACTCTGACCCCTAGATACTCTGACCCCTAGATACTCTGGGGATATACTCTGACCCCTAGATACTCTGGGGATATACTCTGACCCCTAGATACTCTGGGGAGATACTCTGACCCCTAGATACTCTGACCCCTAGATACACTGGGGATATACTCTGACCCCTAGATACTGACCCCTAGATACTCTGACCCCTAGATACTCTGACCCCTAGATACACTGGGGATATACTCTGACCCCTAGATACTGACCCCTAGATACTGACCCCTAGATACTCTGACCCCTAGATACTCTGGGGATATACTCTGACCCCTAGATACTCTGACCCTTAGATACACTGGGGATATACTCTGACCCCTAGATACTCTGACCCCTAGATACTCTGACCCCTAGATACACTGAGGATATACTCTGACCCCTAGATACTCTGACCCCTAGATACACTGAGGATATACTCTGACCCCTAGATACTCTGACCCTTAGATACACTGGGGATATACTCTGACCCCTAGATACTCTGACCCCTAGATACACTGGGGATATACTCTGACCCCTAGATACTCTGACCCCTAGATACACTGGGGATATACTCTGACCCCTAGATACACTGGGGATATACTCTGACCCCTAAATACTCTGACCCCTAGATACTCTGACCCCTAGATACACTGGGGATATACTCTGACCCCTAGATACTCTGACCCCTAGATACACTGGGGATATACTCTGACCCCTAGATACACTGGGGATATACTCTGACCCCTAAATACTCTGACCCCTAGATACTCTGACCCCTAGATACACTGACCCCTAGATACTCTGTATATTCAGCACCAGTCAACAGTTTGGACACCTACTCATTCCAGGGTTTTCCTTTATTTTTACTATGTTCTACATTGTAGAATAATAGTGAAGACATCAACACTATGAAATAACAAATATGGAATCATGTAGTAACCAAACAATGTTAAACAAATCAAAATATATTTTAGATTCTTCAAAATAGCCACCCTTTGCCTTGATGAGAGCTTTGCACCCGCTTGGCATTCTCTCAACCAGCTTCACCAGGAATGCTTTTCCAACAGTCTTGAAGGAGTTCACACATTTGCTGAGCACTTGTTGGCTGTTTTTCCTTCACTCTGCGGTCCAACTCATCCCAAACCATCTCAATTGGGTTGAGGTCGGGTTGACTCTGGAGGCCAGGTCATCTGATGCAGCACTCCATCACTCTCCTTGGTCAAATGGCCCTTACACAGCCTGGAGGTGTGTTGGGTCATTGTCCTGTTGAAAAACAGAGGATAGTCCCATTAAGCGCAAACCAGAAGTCTGCCTTGAATTCTAAATATATAATTGACAGTGTCACAGGCAAAGCACCCCCTCCTCCATGCTTCGCGGTGGGAACCACACAGGCAGAGATCATCCAATCACCTACTCTGTGTCTCACAAATATTGCAGATTTGGACTCATCAGACCAAAGGACAGATTTCCACCGGTCTAATGTTCATTGCTCGTGTTTCTTGGCCCAATCAAGTCTCTTCTTCTTATTGGTGTCCTTTAGTAGTGGTTTCTTTGCAGCAATTCAACCATGAAGGCCTGATTCACACAGTCTCCTCTGAACAGTTGATGTTGAGACGTGTCTGTTACTTGAACTCTGTGAAGCATTTATTTGGGCTGCAATCTGAGGCTGGTAACTCTAATGAACTTATCCTCTGCAGCAGAGGTAACTCTGGGTCTTTTCCTGTGGCGGTCTTCATGAGAGCCAGTTTCATCACAGCACTTGATGGTTGTTGCGACTGAACTTCATGTTTGACTGACCTTCATGTCTTAAAGTAATGATGGACTGTCATTTCTCTTTACTTATTTGAGCTGTTCTTGCCATAATATGGACTTGGTCTTTTACCAAATAGGGCTATCTTCTGTATACCACCCCTACCTTGTCACAACACAACTAATTGGCTAAAACACATTAAGAAGGAAAGAAATTCCACAAATGAACTTTTAACAAGGCACAGCTGTTAATTGAAATGCATTCCAGATGACTACGTCATGAAGCTGGTTGAGAGAATGCCAAGAATGTGCAAAGCTGTCATCGAGGCAAAGGGTGGCTACTTTGAAGAATCTCAAATATAAAATATACTTGATTTGTTTAGCACCGTTTTGGTTACTACATGATTCCATATTTACGTGTTTACTGACTGTGTGTTCAGGGCCCACCAGCAGTGTGTTTACTGACTGTGTGTGTTCAGGGCCCACCAGGAGTGTGTTTACTGACTGTGTGTGTTCAGGGCCCACCAGGAGTGTGTTTACTGACTGTGTGTGTTCAGGGCTCACCAGGAGTGTGTTTACTGACTGTGTGTTCAGGGCCCACCAGGAGTGTGTTTACTGACTGTGTGTTCAGGGCCCACCAGCAGTGTGTTTACTGACTGTGTGTGTTCAGGGCCCACCAGGAGTGTGTTTACTGACTGTGTGTGTGTTCAGGGCCCACCAGCAGTGTGTTTACTGACTGTGTGTGTGTGTGTTCAGGGCCCACCAGGAGTGTGTTTACTGACTGTGTGTTCAGGGCCCACCAGGAGTGTGTTTACTGACTGTGTGTGTTCAGGGCCCACCAGCAGTGTGTTTACTGACTGTGTGTGTGTTCAGGGCCCACCAGGAGTGTGTTTACTGACTGTGTGTTTACTGACTGTGTGTTTACTGACTGTGTGTGTGTTCAGGGCCCACCAGCAGTGTGTTTACTGACTGTGTGTTTACTGACTGTGTGTTCAGGGCCCACCAGGAGTGTGTTTACTGACTGTGTGTTCAGGGCCCACCAGGAGTGTGTTTACTGACTGTGTGTGTGTTCAGGGCCCACCAGGAGTGTGTTTACTGACTGTGTGTGTTCAGGGCCCACCAGCAGTGTGTTTACTGACTGTGTGTGTTCAGGGCCCACCAGGAGTGTGTTTACTGACTGTGTGTGTTCAGGGCCCACCAGGAGTGTGTTTACTGACTGTGTGTGTTCAGGGCTCACCAGGAGTGTGTTTACTGACTGTGTGTTCAGGGCCCACCAGAAGTGTGTTTACTGACTGTGTGTGTGTTCAGGGCCCACCAGCAGTGTGTTTACTGACTGTGTGTGTTCAGGGCCCACCAGGAGTGTGTTTACTGACTGTGTGTTTACTGACTGTGTGTTTACTGACTGTGTGTGTGTTCAGGGCCCACCAGCAGTGTGTTTACTGACTGTGTGTTTACTGACTGTGTGTTCAGGGCCCACCAGGAGTGTGTTTACTGACTGTGTGTTCAGGGCCCACCAGGAGTGTTTACTGACTGTGTGTGTTCAGGGCCCACCAGCAGTGTGTTTACTGACTGTGTGTGTTCAGGGCCCACCAGGAGTGTGTTTACTGACTGTGTGTGTGTTCAGGGCCCACCAGCAGTGTGTTTACTGACTGTGTGTGTTCAGGGCCCACCAGGAGTGTGTTTACTGACTGTGTGTGTGTTCAGGGCCCACCAGCAGTGTGTTTACTGACTGTGTGTGTGTGTGTTCAGGGCCCACCAGGAGTGTGTTTACTGACTGTGTGTTCAGGGCCCACCAGGAGTGTGTTTACTGACTGTGTGTGTTCAGGGCCCACCAGCAGTGTGTTTACTGACTGTGTGTGTGTTCAGGGCCCACCAGGAGTGTGTTTACTGACTGTGTGTTTACTGACTGTGTGTTTACTGACTGTGTGTGTTCAGGGCCCACCAGCAGTGTGTTTACTGACTGTGTGTTTACTGACTGTGTGTTCAGGGCCCACCAGGAGTGTGTTTACTGACTGTGTGTTCAGGGCCCACCAGGAGTGTGTTTACTGACTGTGTGTGTGTTCAGGGCCCACCAGGAGTGTGTTTACTGACTGTGTGTGTTCAGGGCCCACCAGCAGTGTGTTTACTGACTGTGTGTGTTCAGGGCCCACCAGGAGTGTGTTTACTGACTGTGTGTTCAGGGCCCACCAGCAGTGTGTTTACTGACTGTGTGTGTTCAGGGCCCACCAGGAGTGTGTTTACTGACTGTGTGTGTGTTCAGGGCCCACCAGGAGTGTGTTTACTGACTGTGTGTGTTCAGGGCCCACCAGCAGTGTGTTTACTGACTGTGTGTGTTCAGGGCCCACCAGGAGTGTGTTTACTGACTGTGTGTTCAGGGCCCACCAGGAGTGTGTTTACTGACTGTGTGTTCAGGGCCCACCAGCAGTGTGTTTACTGACTGTGTGTTCAGGGCCCACCAGGAGTGTGTTTACTGACTGTGTGTGTTCAGGGCCCACCAGCAGTGTGTTTACTGACTGTGTGTTCAGGGCCCACCAGGAGTGTGTTTACTGACTGTGTGTGTGTTCAGGGCCCACCAGCAGTGTGTTTACTGACTGTGTGTGTTCAGGGCCCACCAGCAGTGTGTTTACTGACTGTGTGTGTTCAGGGCCCACCAGCAGTGTGTTTACTGACTGTGTGTTCAGGGCCCACCAGGAGTGTGTTTACTGACTGTGTGTGTGTTCAGGGCCCACCAGCAGTGTGTTTACTGACTGTGTGTTCAGGGCCCACCAGCAGTGTGTTTACTGACTGTGTGTGTTCAGGGCCCACCAGCAGTGTGTTTACTGACTGTGTGTTCAGGGCCCACCAGGAGTGTGTTTACTGACTGTGTGTGTGTTCAGGGCCCACCAGCAGTGTGTTTACCGACTGTGTGTTCAGGGCCCACCAGGAGTGTGTTTACTGACTGTGTGTGTTCAGGGCCCACCAGGAGTGTGTTTACTGACTGTGTGTGTTCAGGGCCCACCAGGAGTGTGTTTACTGACTGTGTGTGTTCAGGGCCCACCAGCAGTGTGTTTACTGACTGTGTGTTCAGGGCCCACCAGGAGTGTGTTTACTGACTGTGTGTGTTCAGGGCCCACCAGGAGTGTGTTTACTGACTGTGTGTTCAGGGCCCACCAGCAGTGTGTTTACTGACTGTGTGTGTTCAGGGCCCACCAGGAGTGTGTTTACTGACTGTGTGTTCAGGGCCCACCAGCAGTGTGTTTACTGACTGTGTGTGTGTGTGTTCAGGGCCCACCAGGAGTGTGTTTACTGACTGTGTGTTCAGGGCCCACCAGGAGTGTGTTTACTGACTGTGTGTGTTCAGGGCCCACCAGCAGTGTGTTTACTGACTGTGTGTTCAGGGCCCACCAGGAGTGTGTTTACTGACTGTGTGTTCAGGGCCCACCAGGAGTGTGTTTACTGACTGTGTGTGTTCAGGGCCCACCAGCAGTGTGTTTACTGACTGTGTGTGTGTTCAGGGCCCACCAGGAGTGTTTTTACTGACTGTGTGTGTTCAGGGCCCACCAGGAGTGTGTTTACTGACTGTGTGTTCAGGGCCCACCAGGAGTGTGTTTACTGACTGTGTGTTCAGGGCCCACCAGCAGTGTGTTTACTGACATTGTGTGTGTGTGTTCAGGGCCAACCAGGAGTGTGTTTACTGACTGTGTGTGTTCAGGGCCCACCAGCAGTGTGTTTACTGACTGTGTGTGTTCAGGGCCCACCAGCAGTGTGTTTACTGACTGTGTGTGTTCAGGGCCCACCAGCAGTGTGTTTACTGACTGTGTGTGTTCAGGGCCCACCAGGAGTGTGTGGAGGAGTGCTTCCTGCCCACCCTCCAGACCCTGCTGAATGCTCCGGCTACGTCTCCGTTGGCCGAGGTGGACGTCACCAACGTAGCAGAGCTGCTGGTGGAGCTGACACGGCCCAGCTCTCTCATAAAGCCTGGAGACACACAGGTAATATTTAATATACAGTGCCTAGCGAAAGTATTCGGCCCCCTTGAACTTTGCGACCTTTTGCCAAATTTCAGGCTTCAAACATGAAGATATAAAACTGTATTTTTTTGTGAAGAATCAACAACAAGTGGGACACAATCATGAAGTGGAACGACATTTATTGGGTATTTCAAACTTTTTTAACAAATCAAAAACTGAAAAATTGGGCGTGCAAAAAAGAAAGAATCACAATACATGGAGAATCACAATACATGGAGAATCACAATACATCTAGAATCACAATACATGGAGAATCACAATACATGGAGAATCACAATACATCTAGAATCACAATACATGTAGAATCACAATACATCTAGAATCACAATACATGGAGAATCACAATACATCTAGAATCATGAGAATCACAATACATGTAGAATCACAATACATCTAGAATCACAATACATGGAGAATCACAATACATCTAGAATCACAATACATGGAGAATCACAATACATGGAGAATCACAATACATCTAGAATCACAATACATGTAGAATCACAATACATAGAGAATCACAATACATCTAGAATCACAATACATGGAGAATCACAATACATCTAGAATCACAATACATCTAGAATCACAATACATCTAGAATCACAATACATGGAGAATCACAATACATCTAGAATCACAATACATCTAGAATCACAATACATCTAGAATCACAATACATGGAGAATCACAATACATGGAGAATCACAATACATGGAGAATCACAATACATCTAGAATCACAATACATGGAGAATCACAATACATGTAGAATCACAATACATGGAGAATCACAATACACGGAGAATCACAATACATGGAGAATCACAATACATGGAGAATCACAATACATGGAGAATCACAATACATGGAGAATCACAATACACGTAGAATCACAATACATCTAGAATCACAATACACGGAGAATCACAATACATCTAGAATCACAATACATGGAGAATCACAATACATGTAGAATCACAATACATGGAGAATCACAATACATCTAGAATCACAATACATGGAGAATCACAATACATGTAGAATCACAATACATGTAGAATCACAATACATCTAGAATCACAATACATGTAGAATCACAATACATGGAGAATCACAATACATGGAGAATCACAATACATCTAGAATCACAATACATCTAGAATCACAATACATCTAGAATCACAATACATGGAGAATCACAATACATGTAGAATCACAATACATCTAGAATCACAATACATGTAGAATCACAATACATGTAGAATCACAATACATCTAGAATCACAATACATGTAGAATCACAATACATGTAGAATCACAATACATGTAGAATCACAATACATCTAGAATCACAATACATCTAGAATCACAATACATCTAGAATCACAATACATGTAGAATCACAATACATGTAGAATCACAATACATGTAGAATCACAATACATCTAGAATCACAATACATCTAGAATCACAATACATGTAGAATCACAATACATGGAGAATCACAATACATGTAGAATCACAATACATCTAGAATCACAATACATGTAGAATCACAATACATGTAGAATCACAATACATGTAGAATCACAATACATGTAGAATCACAATACATCTAGAATCACAATACATGGAGAATCACAATACATGTAGAATCACAATACATGGAGAATCACAATACATCTAGAATCACAATACATCTAGAATCACAATACATGTAGAATCACAATACATGTAGAATCACAATACATGTAGAATCACAATACATGTAGAATCACAATACATGGAGAATCACAATACATGGAGAATCACAATACATGGAGAATCACAATACATCTAGAATCACAATACATCTAGAATCACAATACATGGAGAATCACAATACATCTAGAATCACAATACATGTAGAATCACAATACATCTAGAATCACAATACATGTAGAATCACAATACATGGAGAATCACAATACATGGAGAATCACAATACATGTAGAATCACAATACATCTAGAATCACAATACATGGAGAATCACAATACATGGAGAATCACAATACATGTAGAATCACAATACATGTAGAATCACAATACATGGAGAATCACAATACATCTAGAATCACAATACATGGAGAATCACAATACATGTAGAATCACAATACACGGAGAATCACAATACATCTAGAATCACAATACATGGAGAATCACAATACATGGAGAATCACAATACATGTAGAATCACAATACATGGAGAATCACAATACATCTAGAATCACAATACATGGAGAATCACAATACATGTAGAATCACAATACATGTAGAATCACAATACATCTAGAATCACAATACATGTAGAATCACAATACATGGAGAATCACAATACATGTAGAATCACAATACATCTAGAATCACAATACATGTAGAATCACAATACATCTAGAATCACAATACATCTAGAATCACAATACATCTAGAATCACAATACATGTAGAATCACAATACATCTAGAATCACAATACATCTAGAATCACAATACATCTAGAATCACAATACATGTAGAATCACAATACATCTAGAATCACAATACATGGAGAATCACAATACATCTAGAATCACAATACATCTAGAATCACAATACATGTAGAATCACAATACATCTAGAATCACAATACATGTAGAATCACAATACATCTAGAATCACAATACATGGAGAATCACAATACATGTAGAATCACAATACATGGAGAATCACAATACATGGAGAATCACAATACATGGAGAATCACAATACATGTAGAATCACAATACATGTAGAATCACAATACATGGAGAATCACAATACATCTAGAATCACAATACATCTAGAATCACAATACATCTAGAATCACAATACATGGAGAATCACAATACATGGAGAATCATAATACATGTAGAATCACAATACATGGAGAATCACAATACATGGAGAATCACAATACATGGAGAATCACAATACATGTAGAATCACAATACATGTAGAATCACAATACATGGAGAATCACAATACATGGAGAATCACAATACATCTAGAATCACAATACATGGAGAATCACAATACATGTAGAATCACAATACATGGAGAATCACAATACATCTAGAATCACAATACATGGAGAATCACAATACATGTAGAATCACAATACATGTAGAATCACAATACATCTAGAATCACAATACATCTAGAATCACAATACATGGAGAATCACAATACATGGAGAATCACAATACATGGAGAATCACAATACATCTAGAATCACAATACATGGAGAATCACAATACATCTAGAATCACAATACATGGAGAATCACAATACATCTAGAATCACAATACATGGAGAATCACAATACATCTAGAATCACAATACATGGAGAATCACAATACATGGAGAATCACAATACATCTAGAATCACAATACATGGAGAATCACAATACATGGAGAATCACAATACATGTAGAATCACAATACATCTAGAATCACAATACATGTAGAATCACAATACATGGAGAATCACAATACATGGAGAATCACAATACATGGAGAATCACAATATATGGAGAATCACAATACATCTAGAATCACAATACATGGAGAATCACAATACATGGAGAATCACAATACATGTAGAATCACAATACATGTAGAATCACAATACATCTAGAATCACAATACATGTAGAATCACAATACATGGAGAATCACAATACATGGAGAATCACAATACATGGAGAATCACAATACATCTAGAATCACAATACATGTAGAATCACAATACATCTAGAATCACAATACATGTAGAATCACAATACATGGAGAATCACAATACATGGAGAATCACAATACATGGAGAATCACAATATATGGAGAATCACAATATATGGAGAATCACAATATATGGAGAATCACAATACATGGAGAATCACAATACATGTAGAATCACAATACATGTAGAATCACAATACATGGAGAATCACAATACATGGAGAATCACAATACATGGAGAATCACAATACATGGAGAATCATGAGAATCACAATACATGTAGAATCACAATACATGTAGAATCACAATACATGGAGAATCACAATACATGGAGAATCACAATACATGGAGAATCACAATACATGGAGAATCATGAGAATCACAATACATGTAGAATCACAATACATGGAGAATCACAATACATGTAGAATCACATTACATGTAGAATCATGAGAATCACAATAATGGAGAATCACAATACATGTAGAATCACAATACATGTAGAATCATGAGAATCACAATACATGTAGAATCACAATACATGTAGAATCACAATACATGTAGAATCATGAGAATCACAATACATCTAGAATCACAATACATGTAGAATCACAATACATGGAGAATCATGAGAATCACAATACATGTAGAATCACAATACATGTAGAATCACAATACATGGAGAATCATGAGAATCACAATACATGTAGAATCACAATACATGGAGAATCATGAGAATCACAATACATGTAGAATCACAATACATCTAGAATCACAATATATGGAGAATCACAATACATCTAGAATCACAATACACGTAGAATCACAATACATCTAGAATCACAATACACGTAGAATCACAATACATCTAGAATCACAATACACGTAGAATCACAATACATGGAGAATCACAATACATGGAGAATCATGAGAATCACAATACATGGAGAATCACAATACATGGAGAATCACAATACATGGAGAATCACAATACATGTAGAATCACAATACATGTAGAATCACAATACATGGAGAATCACAATACATCTAGAATCACAATACATCTAGAATCACAATACATGGAGAATCACAATACATGGAGAATCATGAGAATCACAATACATGTAGAATCATGAGAATCACAATACATCTAGAATCACAATACATGTAGAATCACAATACATGGAGAATCACAATACATCTAGAATCACAATACATGGAGAATCACAATACATGTAGAATCACAATACATGGAGAATCACAATACATCTAGAATCACAATACATGGAGAATCACAATACATCTAGAATCACAATACATCTAGAATCACAATACATCTAGAATCACAATACATGGAGAATCACAATACATGGAGAATCACAATACATGGAGAATCACAATACATCTAGAATCACAATACATGGAGAATCACAATACATGGAGAATCACAATACATGGAGAATCACAATACACGGAGAATCACAATACATGGAGAATCACAATACATGGAGAATCACAATACATGGAGAATCACAATACATGGAGAATCACAATACACGTAGAATCACAATACATCTAGAATCACAATACACGGAGAATCACAATACATCTAGAATCACAATACATGGAGAATCACAATACATGTAGAATCACAATACATGGAGAATCACAATACATCTAGAATCACAATACATGGAGAATCACAATACATGTAGAATCACAATACATGTAGAATCACAATACATCTAGAATCACAATACATGTAGAATCACAATACATGGAGAATCACAATACATGGAGAATCACAATACATCTAGAATCACAATACATCTAGAATCACAATACATCTAGAATCACAATACATGGAGAATCACAATACATGTAGAATCACAATACATCTAGAATCACAATACATGTAGAATCACAATACATGTAGAATCACAATACATCTAGAATCACAATACATGTAGAATCACAATACATGTAGAATCACAATACATGTAGAATCACAATACATCTAGAATCACAATACATCTAGAATCACAATACATGTAGAATCACAATACATGTAGAATCACAATACATGTAGAATCACAATACATGTAGAATCACAATACATCTAGAATCACAATACATGTAGAATCACAATACATGTAGAATCACAATACATCTAGAATCACAATACATCTAGAATCACAATACATGTAGAATCACAATACATGTAGAATCACAATACATCTAGAATCACAATACATGGAGAATCACAATACATGTAGAATCACAATACATGGAGAATCACAATACATCTAGAATCACAATACATCTAGAATCACAATACATGTAGAATCACAATACATGTAGAATCACAATACATGTAGAATCACAATACATGTAGAATCACAATACATGGAGAATCACAATACATCTAGAATCACAATACATCTAGAATCACAATACATGGAGAATCACAATACATCTAGAATCACAATACATGTAGAATCACAATACATCTAGAATCACAATACATGTAGAATCACAATACATGGAGAATCACAATACATGGAGAATCACAATACATGTAGAATCACAATACATCTAGAATCACAATACATGGAGAATCACAATACATGGAGAATCACAATACATGTAGAATCACAATACATGTAGAATCACAATACATGGAGAATCACAATACATCTAGAATCACAATACATGGAGAATCACAATACATGTAGAATCACAATACACGGAGAATCACAATACATGGAGAATCACAATACATGGAGAATCACAATACATGGAGAATCACAATACATGTAGAATCACAATACATGGAGAATCACAATACATCTAGAATCACAATACATGGAGAATCACAATACATGTAGAATCACAATACATGTAGAATCACAATACATCTAGAATCACAATACATGTAGAATCACAATACATGGAGAATCACAATACATGTAGAATCACAATACATCTAGAATCACAATACATGTAGAATCACAATACATGTAGAATCACAATACATCTAGAATCACAATACATCTAGAATCACAATACATGGAGAATCACAATACATGTAGAATCACAATACATCTAGAATCACAATACATCTAGAATCACAATACATGTAGAATCACAATACATCTAGAATCACAATACATCTAGAATCACAATACATCTAGAATCACAATACATGTAGAATCACAATACATCTAGAATCACAATACATGGAGAATCACAATACATCTAGAATCACAATACATCTAGAATCACAATACATGTAGAATCACAATACATCTAGAATCACAATACATGTAGAATCACAATACATCTAGAATCACAATACATGGAGAATCACAATACATGTAGAATCACAATACATGGAGAATCACAATACATGGAGAATCACAATACATGGAGAATCACAATACATGGAGAATCACAATACATGTAGAATCACAATACATGTAGAATCACAATACATGGAGAATCACAATACATCTAGAATCACAATACATCTAGAATCACAATACATCTAGAATCACAATACATGGAGAATCACAATACATGGAGAATCATAATACATGTAGAATCACAATACATGGAGAATCACAATACATGGAGAATCACAATACATGGAGAATCACAATACATGTAGAATCACAATACATGTAGAATCACAATACATGGAGAATCACAATACATGGAGAATCACAATACATCTAGAATCACAATACATGGAGAATCACAATACATGTAGAATCACAATACATGGAGAATCACAATACATCTAGAATCACAATACATGGAGAATCACAATACATGTAGAATCACAATACATGTAGAATCACAATACATCTAGAATCACAATACATCTAGAATCACAATACATGGAGAATCACAATACATGGAGAATCACAATACATGGAGAATCACAATACATCTAGAATCACAATACATGGAGAATCACAATACATGGAGAATCACAATACATCTAGAATCACAATACATGGAGAATCACAATACATCTAGAATCACAATACATGGAGAATCACAATACATCTAGAATCACAATACATGGAGAATCACAATACATGGAGAATCACAATACATCTAGAATCACAATACATGGAGAATCACAATACATGGAGAATCACAATACATGTAGAATCACAATACATCTAGAATCACAATACATGTAGAATCACAATACATGGAGAATCACAATACATGGAGAATCACAATACATGGAGAATCACAATATATGGAGAATCACAATACATCTAGAATCACAATACATGGAGAATCACAATACATGGAGAATCACAGTACATGTAGAATCACAATACATGTAGAATCACAATACATCTAGAATCACAATACATGTAGAATCACAATACATGGAGAATCACAATACATGGAGAATCACAATACATGGAGAATCACAATACATCTAGAATCACAATACATGTAGAATCACAATACATCTAGAATCACAATACATGTAGAATCACAATACATGGAGAATCACAATACATGGAGAATCACAATACATGGAGAATCACAATATATGGAGAATCACAATATATGGAGAATCACAATATATGGAGAATCACAATACATGGAGAATCACAATATATGGAGAATCACAATACATGTAGAATCACAATACATGTAGAATCACAATACATGTAGAATCACAATACATGGAGAATCACAATACATGGAGAATCACAATACATGGAGAATCACAATACATGGAGAATCATGAGAATCACAATACATGTAGAATCACAATACATGTAGAATCACAATACATGGAGAATCACAATACATGGAGAATCACAATACATGGAGAATCACAATACATGGAGAATCATGAGAATCACAATACATGTAGAATCACAATACATGGAGAATCACAATACATGTAGAATCACATTACATGTAGAATCATGAGAATCACAATAATGGAGAATCACAATACATGTAGAATCACAATACATGTAGAATCATGAGAATCACAATACATGTAGAATCACAATACATGTAGAATCATGAGAATCACAATACATCTAGAATCACAATACATGTAGAATCACAATACATGGAGAATCATGAGAATCACAATACATGTAGAATCACAATACATGTAGAATCACAATACATGGAGAATCACAATACATGGAGAATCACAATACATGGAGAATCACAATACATGGAGAATCACAATACATGGGGAATCACAATATATGGAGAATCACAATACATGGAGAATCACAATACATGTAGAATCACAATACATGGAGAATCACAATACATGGAGAATCACAATACATGGAGAATCATGAGAATCACAATACATGTAGAATCACAATACATGGAGAATCATGAGAATCACAATACATGTAGAATCACAATACATCTAGAATCACAATATATGGAGAATCACAATACATCTAGAATCACAATACACGTAGAATCACAATACATCTAGAATCACAATACACGTAGAATCACAATACATCTAGAATCACAATACACGTAGAATCACAATACATGGAGAATCACAATACATGGAGAATCATGAGAATCACAATACATGTAGAATCACAATACATGGAGAATCACAATACATGGAGAATCACAATACATGGAGAATCACAATACATGTAGAATCACAATACATGTAGAATCACAATACATGGAGAATCACAATACATCTAGAATCACAATACATCTAGAATCACAATACATGGAGAATCACAATACATGGAGAATCATGAGAATCACAATACATGTAGAATCATGAGAATCACAATACATCTAGAATCACAATACATGTAGAATCACAATACATGGAGAATCACAATACATCTAGAATCACAATACATGGAGAATCACAATACATGTAGAATCACAATACATGGAGAATCACAATACATCTAGAATCACAATACATGGAGAATCACAATACATCTAGAATCACAATACATGGAGAATCATGAGAATCACAATACATGTAGAATCATGAGAATCACAATACATCTAGAATCACAATACATCTAGAATCACAATACATCTAGAATCACAATACATGGAGAATCACAATACATCTAGAATCACAATACATGTAGAATCACAATACATGGAGAATCACAATACATGGAGAATCACAATACATGGAGAATCACAATACATGGAGAATCACAATATATGGAGAATCACAATACATGTAGAATCACAATACATGGAGAATCACAATACATCTAGAATCACAATACATCTAGAATCACAATACATGGAGAATCATGAGAATCACAATACATGGAGAATCATGAGAATCACAATACATGTAGAATCATGAGAATCACAATACATCTAGAATCACAATACATGTAGAATCACAATACATGGAGAATCACAATACATCTAGAATCACAATACATGTAGAATCACAATACATGGAGAATCACAATACATCTAGAATCACAATACATGTAGAATCATGAGAATCACAATACATCTAGAATCACAATACATGGAGAATCACAATACATGTAGAATCATGAGAATCACAATACATCTAGAATCACAATACATGGAGAATCACAATACATGTAGAATCACAATACATGGAGAATCATGAGAATCACAATACATCTAGAATCACAATACATGGAGAATCACAATACATCTAGAATCACAATACATGTAGAATCACAATACATGTAGAATCACAATACATGGAGAATCACAATACATCTAGAATCACAATACATGGAGAATCACAATACATGTAGAATCACAATACATCTAGAATCATGAGAATCACAATACATGAATTACTGGTCTCATCCCTCTGTCTGAAGTGTGTTCTCTGGAGGCTAAATGTGTGTGTGTGTGTGTGTGTATAGGAGGTGTGTGTCCATGACCACCTGGCAGTGCGTGTGTGTGGTGAGATGCTGAAGGACCCTTCAGCTCCCGAAGTCCGTCTCTACGCCAAAGTACTGAACAGTCTGGAGCTCAGTGCTGACGGCAACACAACTAGAGACCTGGTGACCCTGTTACAACAAGTTACACAGGTACAGTACTGACAACAACACATCACCTGGTGACCCTGTTACAACAAGTTACACAGGTACAGTACTGACAACACAACACCTGGTGACCCTGTTACAACAAGTTACACAGGTACAGTACTGACAACAACACAACACCTGGTGACCCTGTTACAACAAGTTACACAGGTACAGTACTGACAACAACACAACACCTGGTGACCCTGTTACAACAAGTTACACAGGTACAATACTGACAACAACACAACACCTGGTGACCCTGTTACAACACAACACATTACCTGATGACACCAAACTAACTGTCTGTGTAGGAGGTGAAGGATCGTATCGCTCTGCGTGCTGTGGAGAAGCTGATTGGACAGCTGCAGGACTCCAACAACCAACCAGATCTCAGCACTACGACACTACAGCCTGTAGATGTCAACACTGAGGGTAAAGAGAGAGAGGAGACTAATACTGAGGGTAAAGAGAGAGAGGAGACTAATACTGAGGGTAGAGAGAGAGGAGACTACTACTGAGGGTAGAGAGAGAGCGGAGACTAATACTGAGGGTAGAGAGAGAGGAGACTACTACTGAGGGTAGAGAGAGAGAGAGGAGACTACTACTGAGGGTAGAGAGAGAGAGGAGACTACTACTGAGGGTAGAGAGAGAGAGAGAGAGAGGAGACTAATACTGAGGGCAAAGAGAGAGAGAGGAGACTAATACTGAGGGTAGAGAGAGAGAGAGGAGACTACTACTGAGGGTAAAGAGAGAGAGGAGACTACTACTGAGGGTAAAGAGAGAGAGGAGACTACTACTGAGGGTAGAGAGAGAGAGGAGACTACTACTGAGGGTAAAGAGAGAGAGGAGACTACTACTGAGGGTAAAGAGAGAGAGGAGACTACTACTGAGGGTAAAGAGAGAGAGGAGACTACTACTGAGGGTAGAGAGAGAGAGGAGACTACTACTGAGGGTAAAGAGAGAGAGGAGACTACTACTGAGGGTAAAGAGAGAGAGGAGACTACTACTGAGGGTAGAGAGAGAGAGGAGACTACTACTGAGGGTAGAGAGAGAGAGGAGACTACTACTGAGGGTAGAGAGAGATAGGAGACTACTACTGAGGGTAGAGAGAGATAGGAGACCACTACTGAGGGTAGAGAGAGAGAGGAGACTAATACTGAGGGGAGAGAGAGGAGACTAATACTGAGGGTAGAGAGAGAGAGGAGACTACTACTGAGGGTAGAGAGAGAGAGAGGAGACTACTACTGAGGGTAGAGAGAGAGAGGAGACTACTACTGAGGGTAAAGAGAGAGAGAGGAGACTACTACTGAGGGTAGAGAGAGAGGAGGCTACTACTGAGTGTAGAGAGAGAGAGAGAGGAGACTACTACTGAGGGTAGAGAGAGAGAGGAGACTACTACTGAGGGTAAAGAGAGAGAGGAGACTACTACTGAGGGTAAAGAGAGAGAGGAGACTACTACTGAGGGTAGAGAGAGAGAGAGGGGACTACTACTGAGGGTAAAGAGAGAGAGGAGACTACCACTGAGGGTAGAGAGAGAGGAGACTACTACTGAGGGTAGAGAGAGAGGAGACTACCACTGAGGGTAGAGAGAGAGAGGAGACTACTACTGAGGGTAGAGAGAGAGAGAGGAGACTACTACTGAGGGTAGAGAGAGAGAGGAGAGACTACTACTGAGGGTAGAGAGAGAGAGGAGACTACTACTGAGGGTAGAGAGAGAGAGAGGAGACTACTACTGAGGGTAGAGAGAGAGAGAGGAGACTACTACTGAGGGTAGAGAGAGAGGAGGCTACTACTGAGTGTAAAGAGAGAGAGAGGAGACTACTACTGAGGGTAGAGAGAGAGGAGGCTACTACTGAGTGTAGAGAGAGAGAGAGGAGACTACTACTGAGGGTAGAGAGAGAGAGAGGAGACTACTACTGAGGGTAGAGAGAGAGAGAGGAGACTACTACTGAGGGTAGAGAGAGAGAGAGGAGACTACTACTGAGGGTAAAGAGAGAGAGAGGAGACTACTACTGAGGGTAGAGAGAGAGGAGGCTACTACTGAGTGTAGAGAGAGAGAGAGGAGACTACTACTGAGGGTAGAGAGAGAGAGAGGGGACTACTACTGAGGGTAAAGAGAGAGAGGAGACTACCACTGAGGGTAGAGAGAGAGGAGACTACTACTGAGGGTAGAGAGAGAGGAGACTACCACTGAGGGTAGAGAGAGAGAGGAGACTACTACTGAGGGTAGAGAGAGAGGAGGCTACTACTGAGGGTAGATAGAGAGAGGAGGCTACTACTGAGGGTAGAGAGAGAGAGGAGGCTACTACTGAGGGTAGAGAGAGAGAGGAGGCTACTACTGAGGGTAGAGAGAGAGAGGAGACTACTACTGAGGGTAGAGAGAGAGGAGGCTACTACTGAGTGTAGAGAGAGAGAGAGGAGACTACTACTGAGGGTAGAGAGAGAGAGAGGGGACTACTACTGAGGGTAAAGAGAGAGAGGAGACGACCACTGAGGGTAGAGAGAGAGGAGACTACTACTGAGGGTAGAGAGAGAGGAGACTACCACTGAGGGTAGAGAGAGAGGAGACTACTACTGAGGGTAGAGAGAGAGAGAGGAGACTACTACTGAGGGTAGAGAGAGAGAGAGGAGACTACTACTGAGGGTAGAGAGAGAGAGGAGAGACTACTACTGAGGGTAGAGAGAGAGAGGAGACTACTACTGAGGGTAGAGAGAGAGAGAGGAGACTACTACTGAGGGTAGAGAGAGAGAGAGGAGACTACTACTGAGGGTAGTGGGTCATGTTACTGTTAGACTGAATCAGATGACATGGAGAGAGAGAGAGATGTAACTCCTAAAGTCTTCATCTCTACAGAGGCTGCCAACCAGGACCTGGACCAGTCTGCCAAGAGGCCCAGGAGAGGTATTACCCCATCTTACACACCTCCTGCTAACCTCTGACACGGTTGAGCGCCACTAACAGTTGATCGTGTGTGTGTGTAGGTCAGAGGAAACCCTCCACAGCCAAAGGAGCCAAGAAGTCCAGCAGATCGGCTGAGTCCTCCGAGGAGAGGTGAGAGGAGGGGAGGAGAAGTGTGCTTAATCGTCCCTGAATGTTGAAATGGATCCGTTCTGTATATCACCTTTAATTTCTCCCTCCTCCTCCTCTCCGTCTCCCTCCTCTCCGTCTCCCTCCTCCTCTCTGTCCGTCTCCCTCCTCCTCCTCTCCATCTGCCTCCCTCCTCCTCTCCGTCTCCCCTCCTCCTCTCCATCTCTCTCCCTCCCCCTCCTCCTCTCCATCTGTCTCCCTCCCCCTCCTCCTCTCCGTCTCCCTCCCCCTCCTCCTCCTCTCCATCTGCCTCCCTCCTCCTCTCCGTCTCCCTCCCCCTCCTCCTCTCCATCTGCCTCCCTCCTACTCTCCGTCTCCCCCCTCCCCCTCCTCCTCTCCGTCTCCCTCCCCCTCTCCATCTGTCTCCCTCTGTCTCCCTCCCCCTCCTCCTCTCCCTCTGTCTCCCTCCCCCTCCTCCTCTCCATCTCTCTCCCTCCCCCTCCTCCTCTCCGTCTCCCTCCTCCTCCTCTCCATCTGTCTCCTTCCCCCTCTTCCTCTCTTTCTCCTTCCATAGTGATGGGGAGAATGTTCCAGACTCGGTGCCGGTACCCCGTCCATCCTGCCGGGCCAAGACGGCAGCTTTGGACAAAACCAGACTGGACCTCAGTGCCCTCATCAACCAGGAGGCCAACACCTCGTAGAGTCCCAGGTCAGATAGGGTAGAGAGGTCAGGATGTGTGTTAGCTGCCTAGTGGAATCAGTAATGTATCAGAGTAGTGGACATGTAGATCAACAGGTTTAGAGACAGAAGGAATTCATCAACCTGAATGAAAAATGTGATTTTATTGGATTAAATAAAACGATTAAACTTCCTCCTTCCTGTTGTGTCTCTCTGCTGTAATTCTCCCTTTGTTATTGAGCTCTGTATCCCTCCAGGAAGTCCCATTGAGGTCTGTATCACTCCAGGAAGTCCCATTGAGCTCTGTATCCCTCCAGGAAGTCCCATTGATCTCTGTATCCCCCAGGAAGTCCCATTGAGCTCTGTATCCCCCAGGAAGTCCCATTGAGCTCTGTATCCCTCCAGGAAGTCCCATTGAGCTCTGTATCCCTCCTGTTATTGAGGTCTGTATCCCTCCAGGAAGTCCCATTGAGCTCTGTATCCCTCCAGGAAGTCCCATTGATCTCTGTATCCCTCTGTTATTGAGCTCTGTATCCCTCCAGGAAGTCCCATTGAGGTCTGTATCACTCCAGGAAGTCCCATTGAGCTCTGTATCCCTCCAGGAAGTCCCATTGATCTCTGTATCCCTCTGTTATTGAGGTCTGTATCCCTCCAGGAAGTCCCATTGAGGTCTGTATCACTCCAGGAAGTCCCATTGAGCTCTGTATCCCTCCAGGAAGTCCCATTGATCTCTGTATCCCTCTGTTATTGAGGTCTGTATCCCTCCAGGAAGTCCCATTGATCTCTCTATCCCTCCAGGAAGTCCCATTGATCTCTGTATCCCTCCAGGAACTCCCATTGATCTCTGTATCCCTCCAGGAAGTTCCATTGAGCTCTTTATTCCTCCAGGAAGTTCCATTGAGGTCTTTATTCCTCCAGGAAGTCCCATTGAGCTCTGTATCCCTCCAGGAAGTCCCATTGAGCTCTTTATCCCTCCAGGAAGTCCCATTGAGGTCTGTATCCCTCTAACAAAGGGAGACCACGTCATTACTGAGGTGTGTGTGTGTGTGTTCTGTGGGGGCGTTGCAGGGGTCACGGTGTGTGTGTTCTGTGGGGGCGTTGCAGTGGTCACGGTGTGTTTGTTCTGTGGGGGCGTTGCAGGGGTCACGGTGTGTGTGTGTGTTCTGTGGGGGCGTTGCAGGGGTCACGGTGTGTTTGTTCTGTGGGGGCGTTGCAGGGGTCACGGTGTGTGTGTTCTGTGGGGGCGTTGCAGGGGTCACGGTGTGTGTGTGTGTTCTGTGGGAGCGTTGCAGGGGTCACGGTGTGTGTGTTCTGTGGGAGCGTTGCAGGGGTCACGGTGTGTGTGTGTGTTCTGTGGGGGCGTTGCAGGGGTCACGGTGTGTGTGTTCTGTGGGAGCGTTGCAGGGGTCACGGTGTGTGTGTTCTGTGGGAGCGTTGCAGGGGTCACGGTGTGTGTGTGTGTTCTGTGGGGGCGTTGCAGGGGTCACGGTGTGTGTGTTCTGTGGGAGCGTTGCAGGGGTCACGGTGTGTGTGTTCTGTGGGAGCGTTGCAGGGGTCACGGTGTGTGTGTGTGTTCTGTGGGGGCGTTGCAGGGGTCACGGTGTGTGTTCTGTGGGAGCGTTGCAGGGGTCACGGTGTGTGTGTGTGTTCTGTGGGGGCGTTGCAGTGGTCACGGTGTGTGTGTGTGTTCTGTGGGGGCGTTGCAGGGGTCACGGTGTGTGTGTGTGTTCTGTGGGGGCGTTGCAGGGGTCACGGTGTGTGTGTGTGTTCTGTGGGGGCGTTGCAGTGGTCACGGTGTGTGTGTGTTCTGTGGGGGCGTTGCAGGGGTCACGGTGTGTGTGTGTGTTCTGTGGGGGCGTTGCAGGGGTCACGGTGTGTGTGTGTGTGTTCTGTGGGGGCGTTGCAGTGGTCACGGTGTGTGTGTTCTGTGGGGGCGTTGCAGGGGTCACGGTGTGTGTGTGTGTTCTGTGGGGGCGTTGCAGGGGTCACGGTGTGTGTGTGTGTGTTCTGTGGGGGCGTTGCAGTGGTCACGGTGTGTGTGTTCTGTGGGGGCGTTGCAGTGGTCACGGTGTGTGTGTGTGTTCTGTGGGGGCGTTGCAGTGGTCACGGTGTGTGTGTGTGTTCTGTGGGAGCGTTGCAGTGGTCACGGTGTGTGTGTGTGTTCTGTGGGGGCGTTGCAGGGGTCACGGTGTGTGTGTTCTGTGGGGGCGTTGCAGTGGTCACGGTGTGTGTGTGTGTTCTGTGGGGGCGTTGCAGTGGTCACGGTGTGTGTGTGTGTTCTGTGGGAGCGTTGCAGTGGTCACGGTGTGTGTGTGTGTTCTGTGGGAGCGTTGCAGGGGTCACGGTGTGTGTGTGTGTGTTCTGTGGGGGCGTTGCAGGGGTCACGGTGTGTGTGTTCTGTGGGGGCGTTGCAGTGGTCACGGTGTGTGTGTGTGTTCTGTGGGGGCGTTGCAGTGGTCACGGTGTGTGTGTGTGTTCTGTGGGGGCGTTGCAGGGGTCACGGTGTGTGTGTTCTGTGGGGGCGTTGCAGGGGTCACGGTGTGTGTGTGTGTTCTGTGGGGGCGTTGCAGTGGTCACGGTGTGTGTGTTCTGTGGGAGCGTTGCAGTGGTCACGGTGTGTGTGTGTGTTCTGTGGGGGCGTTGCAGTGGTCACGGTGTGTGTGTGTGTTCTGTGGGGGCGTTGCAGTGGTCACGGTGTGTGTGTGTGTTCTGTGGGGGCGTTGCAGGGGTCACGGTGTGTGTGTTCTGTGGGAGCGTTGCAGTGGTCACGGTGTGTTTGTTCTGTGGGGGCGTTGCAGGGGTCACGGTGTGTGTGTTCTGTGGGGGCGTTGCAGGGGTCACGGTGTGTGTGTGTGTTCTGTGGGGGCGTTGCAGGGGTCACGGTGTGTGTGTTCTGTGGGGGCGTTGCAGGGGTCACGGTGTGTGTGTTCTGTGGGGGCGTTGCAGGGGTCACGGTGTGTGTGTGTGTTCTGTGGGGGCGTTGCAGTGGTCACGGTGTGTGTGTTCTGTGGGGGCGTTGCAGGGGTCACGGTGTGTGTGTGTGTTCTGTGGGGGCGTTGCAGTGGTCACGGTGTGTGTGTTCTGTGGGAGCGTTGCAGGGGTCACGGTGTGTGTGTGTGTTCTGTGGGAGCGTTGCAGTGGTCACGGTGTGTGTGTTCTGTGGGGGCGTTGCAGGGGTCACGGTGTGTGTGTGTGTGTTCTGTGGGGGCGTTGCAGGGGTCACGGTGTGTGTGTTCTGTGGGGGCGTTGCAGGGGTCACGGTGTGTGTGTTCTGTGGGGGCGTTGCAGGGGTCACGGTGTGTGTGTGTGTTCTGTGGGGGCGTTGCAGGGGTCACGGTGTGTGTGTGTGTTCTGTGGGGGCGTTGCAGTGGTCACGGTGTGTGTGTGTGTTCTGTGGGAGCGTTGCAGGGGTCACGGTGTGTGTGTGTGTTCTGTGGGGGCGTTGCAGTGGTCACGGTGTGTGTGTTCTGTGGGGGCGTTGCAGTGGTCACGGTGTGTTTGTTCTGTGGGGGCGTTGCAGGGGTCACGGTGTGTGTGTTCTGTGGGGGCGTTGCAGGGGTCACGGTGTGTGTGTGTGTTCTGTGGGGGCGTTGCAGGGGTCACGGTGTGTGTGTTCTGTGGGGGCGTTGCAGGGGTCACGGTGTGTGTGTTCTGTGGGGGCGTTGCAGGGGTCACGGTGTGTGTGTGTGTTCTGTGGGGGCGTTGCAGTGGTCACGGTGTGTGTGTGTGTTCTGTGGGAGCGTTGCAGGGGTCACGGTGTGTGTGTGTGTTCTGTGGGGGCGTTGCAGTGGTCACGGTGTGTGTGTTCTGTGGGGGCGTTGCAGGGGTCACGGTGTGTGTGTTCTGTGGGGGCGTTGCAGTGGTCACGGTGTGTGTGTGTGTTCTGTGGGAGCGTTGCAGTGGTCACGGTGTGTGTGTTCTGTGGGGGCGTTGCAGTGGTCACGGTGTGTGTGTGTGTTCTGTGGGGGCGTTGCAGTGGTCACGGTGTGTGTGTGTGTGTGTGTTCTGTGGGGGCGTTGCAGGGGTCACGGTGTGTGTGTGTGTTCTGTGGGGGCGTTGCAGGGGTCACGGTGTGTGTGTGTGTTCTGTGGGGGCGTTGCAGGGGTCACGGTGTGTGTGTGTGTTCTGTGGGGTCGTTGCAGGTGTGTGTGTGTGTGTGTTCTGTGGGGGCGTTGCAGGGGTCACGGTGTGTGTGTGTGTTCTGTGGGGGCGTTGCAGGGGTCACGGTGTGTGTGTGTGTTCTGTGGGGGCGTTGCAGGGGTCACGGTGTGTGTGTGTGTGGAGGGGGGGGATGGGGACTGAACGGGGTGTGGTACAGTACTGAGATGGTCATTATCACTGACCGCAACACATTGGTCCAGTTTCTGCCGGATCTTACATCTCAGCCAATCACATCGTGTGAAATAGCCATCTGATTCTCTACGCTGAACAAATATAAACGCAACATGAAAGAATTTCAAAGATTGAGTTACAGTTCGTATCAGTCAATTTAAAAAATATTCATTAGGTCACTAATCTATGGATTTCAGATATGAATTCTTTGGTCACAGATACCTTCACTAAAGTAGGGGGGCGTGGATCAGAAAACCAGTCAGTATCTGGTGTGACCGTTTGCCTCATGCAGCGCGACACATCTCCTTCACATAGAGTTGATCAGGCTGTTGATTAGAGTTGATCAGGCTGTTGATTAGAGTTGATCAGGCTGTTGATTAGAGTTGATCAGGCTGTTGATTGGAGTTGATCAGGCTGTTGATTAGAGTTGATCAGGCTGTTGATTAGAGTTGATCAGGCTGTTGATTAGAGTTGATCAGGCTGTTGATTAGAGTTGATCAGGCTGTTGATTAGAGTTGATCAGGCTGTTGATTAGAGTTGATCAGGCTGTTGATTAGAGTTGATCAGGCTGTTGATTAGAGTTGATCAGGCTGTTGATTGGAGTTGATCAGGCTGTTGATTAGAGTTGATCAGGCTGTTGATTAGAGTTGATCAGGCTGTTGATTAGAGTTGATCAGGCTGTTGATTAGAGTTGATCAGGCTGTTGATTAGAGTTGATCAGGCTGTTGATTAGAGTTGATCAGGCTGTTGATTAGAGTTGATCAGGCTGTTGATTGGAGTTGATCAGGCTGTTGATTAGAGTTGATCAGGCTGTTGATTAGAGTTGATCAGGCTGTTGATTAGAGTTGATCAGGCTGTTGATTAGAGTTGATCAGGCTGTTGATTAGAGTTGATCAGGCTGTTGATTAGAGTTGATCAGGCTGTTGATTAGAGTTGATCAGGCTGTTGATTAGAGTTGATCAGGCTGTTGATTAGAGTTGATCAGGCTGTTGATTGGAGTTGATCAGGCTGTTGATTGGAGTTGATCAGGCTGTTGATTAGAGTTGATCAGGCTGTTGATTAGAGTTGATCAGGCTGTTGATTAGAGTTGATCAGGCTGTTGATTGGAGTTGATCAGGCTGTTGATTGGAGTTGATCAGGCTGTTGATTAGAGTTGATCAGGCTGTTGATTGGAGTTGATCAGGCTGTTAATTGTGGCCTGTGGAATGTTGTCCCACTCCTCTTCAATGGCTGTGTGAAGTTACTGGATATTGGCGGGAACTGGAACACTCTGTCGTGCACGTCGATCCAGAGCATCCCAAACATGCTCAATGGGTGACACGTCTGGTGAGTATGCAGATCACGGAAGAACTGGGACATTTTCAGCTTCCAGGAATTGTGTACAGATCCTTGTGACATGGGACCGTGCATTATTATGCTGAAACATGAGGTGATGGAGGAGGATGCACCTGCTGTTTAATCAGCTTCTTGATGTTCCACGTTTGTCAAGTGCACAGATGATGAAAGCAGAAATCCAACAGGGATGGAAACACATTTTTGCACAAAACATGAGAGAAATAAACTTAATCTGCGTACAGAAAATACAGAAAATACAGAAAATAAGGGATCTGTTTGTTTATATATATTTTGGAATAAAAATCACTGTGATGTGATGTCATTATGGGGTATAGTGATGTCATTATGGGGTATAGTGATGTCATTATGGGGTATAGTGATGTCATTATGGGGTATAGTGATGTCATTATGGGGTATAGTGATGTCATTATGGGGTATAGTGATGTCATTATGGGGGTTTTGTGATGTCATTATGGGGTATAGTGATGTCATTATGGGGTATAGTGATGTCATTATGGGGTATAGTGATGTCATTATGGGGTATAGTGATGTCATTATGGGGTATAGTGATGTCATTATGGGGTATAGTGATGTCATTATGGGGTATAGTGATGTCATTATGGGGTATAGTGATGTCATTATGGGGGTTTTGTGATGTCATTATGGGGTATAGTGATGTCATTATGGGGTATAGTGATGTCATTATGGGGGTTTTGTGATGTCATTATGGGGTATAGTGATGTCATTATGGGGTATTGTGATGTCATTATGGGGGTATTGTGATGTCATTATGGGGGTATTGTGATGTCATTATGGGGTATAGTGATGTCATTATTGGGGTATAGTGATGTCATTATTGGGGTATAGTGATGTCATTATGGGTTATTGTGGGGTATTGTAAAATAATTTCCATTGAGGGATGATAGGAGGGGTAGTGGGGTGTACAGGGTTAATAACCTCTGGGTGGGTAGTGGGGTGTACAGGGGTAATATGGGGTATAGTGATGTCTTTATGGGGTATTGTGATGTCATTATTGGGGTATTGTGATGTCATTATTGGGGTATTGTGATGTCATTATGGGGTATTGTGATGTCATTATTGGGGTATTGTGATGTCATTATGGGGTATTGTGATGTCATTATGGGGTATTGTGATGTCATTATGTCATTATTGGGGTATTGTGATGTCATTATTGGGGTATTGTGTTGTCATTATGGGGTATTGTGTTGTCATTGGGGTATTGCGATATCATTATGGGTTATTGTGATGTCATTATGGGGTATTGTGATGTCATTATGGGGTATTGTGATGTCATTATGGGGTATAGTGATGTCATTATGGGGGTATTGTGATGTCATTATGGGGTATAGTGATGTCATTATCGGGGTATAGTGATGTCATTATTGGGGTATAGTGATGTCATTATGGGTTATTGTGGGGCATTGTAAAATAATTTCCATTGAGGGATGATAGGGGGGGTAGTGGGGTGTACAGGGGTAATAACCTCTGGGGGGGGGGGGGGGGGGGGGTAGTGGGGTGTACAGGGTTAATAACCTCTTGGGGGGGGGTAGTGGGGTGTACAGGGTTAATAACCTCTGGGGGGGTAGTGGGGTGTACAGGGTTAATAACCTCTTGGGGGGGGGGTAGTGGGGTGTACAGGGTTAATAACCTCTGGGGGGGTAGTGGGGTGTACAGGGTTAATAACCTCTGGGGGGGGGGGGGGGTAGTGGGGTGGTAGTGGGGTGTACAGGGTTAATAACCTCTGTGGGGGGGGGGGGGGGGTAGTGGGGTGTACAGGGTAAATAACCTCTGGGGGGGGGGGGTAGTGGGGTGTACAGGGTTAATAACCTCTGGGGGGGGGGGTAGTGGGGTGGTAGTGGGGTGTACAGGGTTAATAACCTCTTTGGGGGGGGGGGGGGGTGTACAGGGTAAATAACCTTGGGGGGGGGGGTAGTGGGGTGTACAGGGTTAATAACCTCTGGGGGGTGGGTAGTGGGGTGGTAGTGGGGTGTACAGGGTTAATAACCTCTGGGGGGGGGGGGGGGGGGGGGTAGTGGGGTGTACAGGGTAAATAACCTCGGGGGGGGGGTAGTGGGGTGTACAGGGTAAATAACCTCTGGGGGGGGGTGGTAGTGGGGTGTACAGGGTAAATAACCTCCGGGGGGGGGGGGGGTAGTGGGGTGTACAGGGTAAATAACCTCTGGGGGGGGGGTAGTGGGGTGTACAGGGTTAATAACCTCTGGGGGGGTAGTGGGGTGGTAGTGGGGTGTACAGGGTTAATAACCTCTGTGGGGGGGGGGGGGGGGGTAGTGGGGTGTACAGGGTAAATAACCTCTGGGGGGGGGGGGGTAGTGGGGTGTACAGGGTAAATAACCTCTGGGGGGGGGGTAGTGGGGTGTACAGGGTTAATAATGTTCACACACGACAGGCAGGACTCATTTCATTCACATGTTTAATTCATTAATGCTCTGGGTGAAAACTAAGAAACCAAAGAACAGACAGAAAAGCCCAACAACAACAACAACAACAACATTGTTTAAAAGACAGAAGGCTTCAAGGCAACGTTCCCCGTTAGCAGAGATCTCATTAGCTTTTAAACGTCACACTAGAAGGTGGTTCCCGGGCCGTACTGAAAGACATCCTGCATCACGTCCTCTTCACCACGCCACGGCCCAGAGTCGTGTGCTACGTCGGGGGTACGGTGTCCTTCGAGATGAGCCCGTAGCTTCTGGACAGAGTCGATATGAAGTAAGTAGGGTTTAAGTCACAAATAGCACCTTGTGCACTACCCTTGACCGGAGCGGCTCTGGTAGGGCACTAAATAGGGCAGGGGGTGGGGGGTCAAACTGATTCCAAGCAGGGCCCTAGTGTCTGCTGGGTTTCCCCCTTTCAATTAAAGACCTAGACAACCAAGTGAGGGGGGAGTTCCTTACTAATTAGTGACCTTTTTAATTCCATTCAATCAGGAACGAAAACCCACAGACACTCAACCCCTCCAGTGGAATGACTTTGACACTATGGGGGGGGGTTTGTTGTCATCGGGGCTGCGTCGGTCCAGCTCCAGTCTGCTGGTTGAGCCGTTAGATCATGAGGTATGTTGTTTTGGAGGGGGAGGAGGGGGGGATCGTGGTGCTGCTTCTTTAATGCAGCAGACACTTTAACCTACATACAAAATGGCTGCCGTGGCAGACTGAAAACCTAGTTCAGTTCCTACCACACTGAACTGTCCCTCCCTCATGGATCTAACGTGGACTAGTGTTAGGTAATATGGTGAAACTCCCTCCCTCATGGATCTAACGTGGACTAGTGTTAGGTAATATGGTGAAACTCCCTCCCTCCCAAGCTGAAGGTGACACTCCCTCCCTCCCAAGCTGAAGGTGAAACTCCCTCCCAAACTGATGTTTACATCTATAATGTTTATAAATCCACGAGGGGAAGTGCACACATCATGGAGGAGAGAATCAGACCCTTATATATAGTGCACTACTTTATACCACAGCCCTATGGCACCCTATTCCCTATATAGTGCACTACTTTATACCACAGCCCTATGGCACCCTATTCCCTATATAGTGCACTACTTTATGGCACCCTATTCCCTATATAGGGAATAGGGTGCCATAGGGCTCTGGTCTAAAATAGTGCCCTATATATAGGGAATAGGGTGCCATAGGGCTCTGGTCTAAAATAGTGCCCTATATAGTCGATAGGGTGTCATAGTAGACGCAGGGTTTGAATGTGCACTCTCCCAAACGGGCCTCCAGGCTCATTACAACAGAACTTGATGGGTTGGTAGTTGTATCAGACAAGGCAGAAGAAAGGTGTGTCAACGTTTTAAAAACAAACGTTCTGTACAAACATATACACAGTTTGGTTTTTTTAAAGCAGTGTGTGTGTGGGGGGGGGGCTGAATAGTTTAAAAATAGTGCAATGGTAAGCTTCTTCTGGTTCAACGTTTCCTTCTGCTACATAATGCCAAGGGGCAGTCTGAAGGCACCGAGTTGTTTTACGCGCAGTCACCGCGGAGACGGAGGGAGGAGCGTCCCGCCAATACAGTTACAACACAGTCACCGCGGAGACGGGACGGAGGACAGTCAGGTTCCTGCAGAGATGAGGGAGAGTAGAATGTTTTGTGATAAAACAATGATCTATAACTGTACAACAACATGGATCCAGATTAAGGATACTTCTATACTTTGGCTACTTGACTGTCAGAATGTAAACGAAACAACAGGAAGATAAAGTCATTACCCAGTATAAAGTCACGCCACCGCGGCCCGGTCAGGCCCCTCCCACGCGATTTTCTCATGACTTTCGTTGGCGGCGGGGTCGGTGATTGGCTCGTGGCTTTCGCTGGCGGCGGGGTCGGTGATTGGCTCATGGATTTCGCTGGCGTCGGGGTCGGGGATTGGCTCGTGGCTTTCGCTGGCGGCGGGGTCGGTGATTGGCTCATGGATTTCGCTGGCGTCGGGGTCGGGGATTGGCTCGTGGCTTTCGCTGGCGGCGGGGTCGGTGATTGGCTCATGGCTTTCACTGGCGGTGGGGTCGGTGATTGGCTCGTGGCTTTCGCTGGCGTCGGGGTCGGGGATTGGCTCGTGGCTTTCGTTGGCGGCGGGGTCTGTGATTGGCTCGTGGCCTTCCCTGAATTTTTCTGTTTGCCTCTCCTGTTCCCGGCTCGGACCTGGTTGTGCTCCTGAACCATCACCTCCTGCGGCGAGCCGCTAGACTCCTTCCAGGGAACTCTCCTCTTCCTTCTCTCCGTTTTCACAGCTTTGTCGTCCTCTCCGCTCCTCTCCTCCTGTCTGGTCTCGTCGGGGCAGTATGTGTCGTCTAGATTGACGGTGCAGACGTCCCACTCCTTCTCAACGGTGGACTCTGTGTCGGGGGAGTTGATCTTCTTGAGGAACACGCAACACTCCTTCAGTCTCTCTGGACTCCAGGCTTTAGAGCTGAGACGCTGCTGTTTGGTGAGGCCTGTCAGCTGGTTGGGGCTGCAGGGATGACTGGTCTCTGAGGAGGCAGGTAGACAGTGGTGATGTGGAGACCTGGTGAGCTCCTCCCTGGGCTGAGCAGAAGGCCAGACCTGGTGAGGTGAGTTGCCTTCCTCCACCAGGCTTCTCCTCCAGATCAGCCTGTTGGGCTGCTTGGCTCTGAGGGCCCAGGTGAGGAACTTTTCTCTGACTCTGAGCAGAGTGGTTCTGTACGTCCCGAGGGCCCTGACCTTCCTACAAGGAGCTCTAAGACGCAGCCCGCCAGACGCCGGCCTCGCAGTGAACAGACGCCGCCTGGCATTCAGCTCTCTTCCACGTTGGAGCCGTTCCTGGGCCAGACGGAGCTGGGCGGGGCTCTTCGGCACAGCTTTGGCAAACTTCTTGATGTGTTTGCGTAGTCGTATGGTCTGCGGGCTGGGAAAGACGCTCTCCCTGCTGGCGTTCCGGGGGTAGTGCAGGAGCTCATAGGGGTTTCGGGAGCTGGTCTTCTTCACAATGCCCAGAGACTGAGTCTCAGTGGTCTGCATGAACCAGGAGGCCAGCCTCTCCACGCTGCAGCGCCGGTCAAACAGCAGCCGCACTGCCGACCCAACCTCTGGCTCCCAGGAGGACAAAGAGTCGTCGTCGAGTCTCTGCTTGGCGGACATGATCGTCCCCGTCCTGGTGGTGTGGGTGGTAGCGGCAGTGGCAGCGACCCAGCTTTGGGATATGAGGCGGATCCTGCGAGCCAGCTCTTGGTTCAGGCTGTCCAGGTCGGAGGAGACGGGCCACCACCTCAACGCCTCGCTGGAGCTGGCTGGGAAAATGGAGTCTACCGAAACCCCCGCTACCTGGCTCAGGTCCTCACACAACACCCCTCCTCTTCCCTCGCTCCTCCTCTCCTCCCTCCCGGACAGCAGCTCCTCCCGCCCTGGGGTGTCCTCTCCTCCCTCCTCCTTCCTCTTGCGATGGCTGCCCTTGCTGCTGGCCCTGTTGATCAGTAGCTGTCTGGATCGGCGCAGCAGGGCGGTACTGTGGCTCAGGGACCTAGAGGTGGAGGTGGCTACAGAGTGAAGCAGGTATACTGAAGGCTTCCTCACTCTCACAGAGTGACGCACCGCCAACACAGGAGGAGTCTGGGTCTGACGCTCCCTCTCTCCATCCTTGGACTCTGTCGTTCTCTCTATCTGCATCCGAGTGGCGTCCTCGCTAGTCGGCGTGCTGCTGATTTTCCTGGGCTCTTTGGAAGGCTGGGGTTCAGGAAGGAGGGCTTTCCGCTGACAGAGCTTCTCCGGAGATTTCCTGTCCCGGTTCATGTGGACCTTGCGTTTCCCCGGCGACGTGGTGGTGACGGTAACAGAGATTCCGGAGATCTTGACCTTGGCGGGTCTCCCTGGACGACGCATGGCCGCGGTACACTGCAGCTTCTGGCACTTGATAATGTTGCTGCTGTTGCTGGCATGGGGAGCGAACCTCTTCTCCTTCACCGGTCTGACGAAGTTCAGATCCATCAGCTGCTCTGTAGCCTGGAGACAAGCAGCCTCCTCCGACACTGTCCTCTTTGTCCTGTGGGAGCGTCCGTACACCACGGTGATCTTCAGGTTCCTGTTGGCTGGGTCTCTCTCCTCGTTGCCCTCCTCCCTGGTGCTGCAGCCTAAGGGAACTCCACTGGACCGGTCCTGACCACCCTGCCTGGAGCCACAGCTCGGCTCTACACCCCTTTGCTTGGGCGGGCGGCCGATCGGCCTCTTGGCCCTCTTCTCCAGCTGGGGGCCCAGTTTCTTGGGACGTCCCGGACGTCTCTTTGTGGGGGTGGTTTCACGAAAAGGAGGCGAGCCGTCTCCGTTCTGGGACCCGGGAGACCGTTTTGGCGGGCTACCCCCCTCTCCTCGTCTCATCGTTCCACACAGCTTTGGTGATGACGATATGGTGTTCTTGGGTGGACTCCTGGTCTTGGGTGGACTCCTGGTCTGGAGGGGACTCCTGGTCTGGAGGGGACTCCTGGTCTGGAGGGGACTCCTGGTCTGGGGTGGACTCCTGGTCTGGGGTGGACTCCTGGTCTGGGGTGGACTCCTGGTCTTCGGTGGACTCCTGGTCTGTGGTGGACTCCTGGTCTGTGGTGGACTCCTGGTCTTCGGTGGATTGTGAGTCTTCTCTGGGGTCTTCTCTGGACTTCCAGCCCACGATGACTCCTCACAGGGGTCAAAGGTCTCCTGTCCATGCCAGCTGGATCCTGGTGCAGCCGCCTTCAGGGTGTACCTCACCCCCTCCTCACCCACTACTGCAGACACAAACATCAGCTTGATGGGGCTGATGTACTGAGGCTGCTCTGTGGGGACCTCTGGCCTGGAGGCTGTCTGAGGGCTCGCTGGTTGGGACTGTTGGGCGGAGTGGGAGGAGCGTAAGCGCCCAAAAGGTTTGGCTGCTCTGAGCCTAACGTCTGCCCTGTTCTGGGAGCGCTGTTTAGGGGGACTCTGCTGCTCAGAGGAAGCTGCAGTGACGGGAATCACCTGACCTCGTCTCTGTGACTCACGGTCTGAAGTCTGACCTCTTGCTGTTGATCTACAGCCTCTGCCTCCCATCCTCTCCTGACTGACATCCTCAGGACTGGATGCCAGCGGTAATTCCTCTTCTCTTGCTTCGCCCAACCCCTCAGCCGTGTCTGTGGCCGAGGACGGGGAGTCTGTGCAATTGGTGTTGGGGGCATTGAGTGGTTGCCGATCCTTTGGCGTCCTCTGGGCGGAGAAGATCCTCTCTGAGAAACAGGCAGCAGAATACATCATCCTGGGCTCTGTGACGTAGGAGGAGAACCGCTGGGGAGGGACGATTCTCCTCCTGGACCTCCCAGCCTCGCTGCTCCTCCCCACCACCACCTGGCTGTTGCAGCCTGGCTGGGACCTGCTGCCTCTCCTGGTTCTGCAGGGGTGGGAAGGGCTATTCCTGGCTGACACTCTGCTACTGTCCTTGCTGCTGCCTGCTGTCTCCTCCTCTTCCTCTCTACTCCTCTCAGGAAGACCACTGCTGGTACTACCTGGTGACTCCTCCTCTTCCTCTCTACTCCTCTCAGGAAGACCACTGCTGGTACTACCTGGTGACTCCTCTTCCTCTCTACTCCTCTCAGGAAGACCACTGCCATGGTCACAGGCGCTGCTGGTACTACCTGGTGACTCCTCCTCTTCCTCTCTACTCCTCTCAGGAAGACCACTACTGGTACTACCTGGTGACTCCTCCTCTTCCTCTCTACTCCTCTCAGGAAGACCACTGCCATGGTCACAGGTGCTGCTGGTACTACCTGGTGACTCCTCCTCTTCCTCTCTACTCCTCTCAGGAAGACCACTGCTGGTACTACCTGGTGACTCCTCCTCTTCCTCTCTACTCCTCTCAGGAAGACCACTGCTGGTACTACCTGGTGACTCCTCCTCTTCCTCTCTACTCCTCTCAGGAAGACCACTGCTGGTACTACCTGGTGACTCCTCCTCTTTCCTCTTCTCAGGGAGGTCACTCCTACTGCTGTCCTGACAGGTGATGTTCCAGCTCTCTGGTTTGTGTTGGTCCTCCTGCGGGGGACTCTGTTGTGTAGAGGAGAGGACTGGGGGTTTCTCCATCTCCTCCTTCATGCCGACTCTATCCTTCGTGACTCTCACTGGACCTGCCTCCTCTGCTGTCACCTTCGACGTCGCGCCCTCCTTCACTCTACCGGTCTCTCCCTCCTTCACTCTACCGGTCTCTCCCTCCTTCACTCTACCGGTCTCTCCCTCCTTCACTCTACCGGTCTCGCCCTCCTTCACTCTACCGGTCTCGCCCTCCTTCACTCTACCGGTCTCGCCCTCCTTCACTCTACCGGTCTCGCCCTCCTTCACTCTACCGGTCTCGCCCTCCTTCACTCTACCGCTCTCTCCCTCCTTCACTCTACCGGTCTCTCCCTCCTTCACTCTACCGGTCTCGCCCTCCTTCACTCTACCGGTCTCGCCCTCCTTCACTCTACCGCTCTCTCCCTCCTTCACTCTACCGGTCTCTCCCTCCTCCACTCTACCGGTCTCTCCCTCCTTCACTCTACCGGTCTCTCCCTCCTCCTCTGTGATTCTGTCTATCTCTGCTGTAACAGGGGTTGGTTCAGGTGACGAGCAGGTAGAAAAGGGCGTGGCACTGCGGCTCTTGTTCTTCCCTAGCGACAGCCTCCTGCCCAGCGATTGGTTCAGCCTGGCCAGCTCCCGTTTGATTAGCACGGTCTGGCGCCGGGCGGACGACTGGTCGGGCAAAGTCGCCATGGCAGCCAGGGCCTCCTGTCGCCGCCGGGAACGCGTCCGAGGTGGATGGCTCTCGTTGTTGTCATGGTGATGCAACATGTCGTTTAGGCTGTAGTCGCTGCCGCCACCCGTGTTCAGAACGGTGGTGATGATCTCACTCAGGTGGGCGTCGGCCCGGGACTCTGCAATGTGCCGATTGGCCGAGGTCGTCAGGTGGGGATCCTTCTCTAGGTTGTGATTGGCTAAGGCAGAGCTGAGTGGAGGATCCTTCTCCTGGGGTCTGATTGTCTTTAGTTTGTCACTGAAACGCTCCACCAGGTCCTGCTGCTCCCTGTCCTCACCCACCTCCCCACCACACCCAGCCTCCTCCTCTTTTTCCCCCTCCTGCTGCTCCCTGTCCTCACCCACCTCCCCACCACACCCAGCCTCCTCCTCTTTTTCCCCCTCCTGCTGCAGAAGAGAGGGAGGCTTGTCTTCCTCCTTACCGTCCATGTCTGAGGGTATGGGGGAGAGAGGGGGAGGAGAGGGGGTGCGGGATCGCTCTCTCTTGAGGACAGGGCACTCGCTTCCTCCTCCACCTCCCGGGGTTGTGTGTCTGACCGGGGCCAGGTAGGTGTGTTCTGAGCAGCAGGAGGCGCAGGGCTGGGGGTTGGAGCAACAGACAGAGGCCACGGGACAGACTGAGGGATTAGGGCACAGAGCGGAGGATGAACGAGAAGAGGAGGACGTGAAAGAGCACAGAGAAGAGGAGGAGCGAACCCCAGTGGTGATGTGTCCCAGGGACAGGCTCTGGCAGGACAGGCAGCGGAGGCTCTGGAGGCAGAAACAGACAGGAGGCAGCCAGCAGCAACAGCCTGGACCACCTGGTGTCTTCCAGTCAGTCGGACGCGTGGCTCCACTACGGCTCCAACAGCCAGTGAAGGAAGGAGGAGAGGAAGTGTCGTCCTGTTGTTTGGCCACCAGGTGGCCGCAGAGAGGGTCTGGGGGCGGGACGAGGCGGCGATGGGTGTCCCTGTAGGCCAATGATAGACGGTGCTGCTGGTGGGCGAGCCTCAGGATTCGCTGGAGCAGAGAGCGATGGGCGGGGCATAACGTGGAGCGCACCGCCTCCAGAGCAGAGCTTCTCCCGCTTGGGGCATCAGGCATCCCAGCATCCTCTGCTTCCCTCTGGGGTTCATCCGTAACCGGGGGCAACAGGGAGCTAGAGATAGACAGGGGATAGGAAAAATATTTTATTTAATTAAAAGGAGCCGCTTCATTAAATTCACCAACTAAACCGTAGGACTCATTCTCATGCAGATTCATTACCATCACAGAAACAATGACCACACAACAGAAGTCGGTTTATTTATGAAGGCAGAGAGGCTTTATACCAACGCAGAACAGACGGTCAACAACTCTAACCCACCAGTCAACACAAAGCACTGTTGGTCTCATACGGAAAAAAATCTACTTAAATTTAGCAATATTTGAGATTCTTCAAAGTAGCCACCCTTTGCCTTGACAGCTTTGCACACTCTTGGCATTCTCTCAACCAGCTTCATGAGGTAGTCACCTGGAATGCATTTCAATTAACAGGTGTGCCTTAAGTTAATTTGTGGAATTTTTGTTCCTTCTGAATGCGTTTGAGCCAATCAGTTGTGTTGTGACAAGGTAGGGGGGGTTATACAGAAGATAGCCCTATTTGGTAAAAGACCAAGTCCATATTATGGCAAGAACAGCTCAAATAAGCAAAGAGAAATGACAGTCCATCATTACTTTAAGACATGAAGTCAGTCAATCTGGAAAACTTCAAGAACTTTGAAAGTTTCTTCAAGTTCAGTCGCAACAATCATCAAGCGCTGTGATGAAACTGGCTCTCATGAGGACCGCCACAGGAAAGGAAGACCCAGAGTCCTCTGCTGCAGAGGATAAGATCATTAGAGTTACCAGCCTCAGATTGCAGCCCAAATAAATGCTTCACAGAGTTCAAGTAACAGACACATCTCAACATCAACTGTTCAGAGGAGACTGTGTGAATCAGGCCTTCATGGTGGAATTGCTGCAAAGAAACCACTACTAAAGGACACCAATAATAAGAAGAGACTTGCTTGGGCCAAGAAACACGAGCAATGGACATTAGACCGGTGGAAACGAGTCCAAATTGGAGATTTTTGGTTCCAACGCCATGTCTTGGTGAGATGCAGAGTAGGTGAACGGATGATCTCTGCATGTGTGGTTCCCACCGTGAAACATGGAGGAGGAGGTGTGATGGTGTGGGGGTGCTTTGCTGGTGACAACCCATAAAAGTTGAGTGGTGATAACAGCTCCCTATAAGGGTTGAGTGGTGATAACAGCCCCCCATAAGGGTTGAGTGGTGATAACAGCCTGTCTTTATAGAGGTGACCCACCATAAGGGTTGAGAGGTGATAACAGCCCCCCATAAGGGTTGAGTGGTGATAACAGCCTGTCTTTATAGAGGCGACCCCCATAAGGGTTGAGAGGTGATAACAGCCCCCCATAAGGATTGAGAGGTGATAACAGCCCCCCATAAGGGTTGAGAGGTGATAACAGCCTGTCTTTATAGAGGCGACCCCCATAAGGGTTGAGTGGTGATAACAGCCCACCATAAGAGTTGAGAGGTGATAACAGCCCCCCATAAGGGTTGAGTGGTGATAACAGCCTGTCTTTATAGAGGTGACCCACCATAAGGGTTGAGAGGTGATAACAGCCCCCTATAAGGGTTGAGAGGTGATAACAGCCCCCCATAAGGATTGAGAGGTGATAACAGCCCCCCATAAGGGTTGAGAGGTGATAACAGCCCACCATAAGGGTTGAGTGGTGATAACAGCCCCCCATAAGGGTTGAGAGGTGATAACAGCCCACCATAAGGGTTGAGTGGTGATAACAGCCCACCATAAGGGTTGAGAGGTGATAACAGCCTGTCTTTATAGAGGCGACCCCCATAAGGGTTGAGTGGTGATAACAGCCTGTCTTTATAGAGGTGACCCACCATAAGGGTTGAGAGGTGATAACAGCCCACCATAAGGGTTGAGTGGTGATAACAGCCCACCATAAGGGTTGAGATGTGATAACAGCCCCCCATAAGGGTTGAGATGTGATAACAGCCTGTCTTTATAGAGGCGACCCCCATAAGGGTTGAGTGGTGATAACAGCCTGTCTTTATAGAGGTGACCCACCATAAGGGTTGAGAGGTGATAACAGCCCACCATAAGGGTTGAGAGGTGATAACAGCCCACCATAAGGGTTGAGATGTGATAACAGCCCCCCATAAGGATTGAGAGGTGATAACAGCCCCCCATAAGGGTTGAGAGGTGATAACAGCCTGTCTTTATAGAGGCGACCCCCATAAGGGTTGAGTGGTGATAACAGCCCACCATAAGAGTTGAGAGGTGATAACAGCCCCCCATAAGGGTTGAGTGGTGATAACAGCCTGTCTTTATAGAGGTGACCCACCATAAGGGTTGAGAGGTGATAACAGCCCCCTATAAGGGTTGAGAGGTGATAACAGCCCCCCATAAGGATTGAGAGGTGATAACAGCCCCCCATAAGGGTTGAGAGGTGATAACAGCCCACCATAAGGGTTGAGTGGTGATAACAGCCCCCCATAAGGGTTGAGAGGTGATAACAGCCCACCATAAGGGTTGAGTGGTGATAACAGCCCACCATAAGGGTTGAGAGGTGATAACAGCCTGTCTTTATAGAGGCGACCCCCATAAGGGTTGAGTGGTGATAACAGCCTGTCTTTATAGAGGTGACCCACCATAAGGGTTGAGAGGTGATAACAGCCCACCATAAGGGTTGAGTGGTGATAACAGCCCACCATAAGGGTTGAGATGTGATAACAGCCCCCCATAAGGGTTGAGATGTGATAACAGCCTGTCTTTATAGAGGCGACCCCCATAAGGGTTGAGTGGTGATAACAGCCTGTCTTTATAGAGGTGACCCACCATAAGGGTTGAGAGGTGATAACAGCCCACCATAAGGGTTGAGAGGTGATAACAGCCCACCATAAGGGTTGAGATGTGATAACAGCCCCCCATAAGGATTGAGAGGTGATAACAGCCCCCCATAAGGGTTGAGAGGTGATAACAGCCCACCATAAGGGTTGAGTGGTGATAACAGCCCCCCATAAGGGTTGAGAGGTGATAACAGCCCACCATAAGGGTTGAGTGGTGATAACAGCCCACCATAAGGGTTGAGAGGTGATAACAGCCTGTCTTTATAGAGGCGACCCCCATAAGGGTTGAGTGGTGATAACAGCCTGTCTTTATAGAGGTGACCCACCATAAGGGTTGAGAGGTGATAACAGCCCACCATAAGGGTTGAGTGGTGATAACAGCCCACCATAAGGGTTGAGATGTGATAACAGCCCCCCATAAGGGTTGAGATGTGATAACAGCCTGTCTTTATAGAGGCGACCCCCATAAGGGTTGAGTGGTGATAACAGCCTGTCTTTATAGAGGTGACCCACCATAAGGGTTGAGAGGTGATAACAGCCCACCATAAGGGTTGAGAGGTGATAACAGCCCACCATAAGGGTTGAGATGTGATAACAGCCCCCCATAAGGATTGAGAGGTGATAACAGCCCCCCATAAGGGTTGAGAGGTGATAACAGCCTGTCTTTATAGAGGCGACCCCCATAAGGGTTGAGTGGTGATAACAGCCCACCATAAGAGTTGAGAGGTGATAACAGCCCCCCATAAGGGTTGAGTGGTGATAACAGCCTGTCTTTATAGAGGTGACCCACCATAAGGGTTGAGAGGTGATAACAGCCCCCTATAAGGGTTGAGAGGTGATAACAGCCCCCCATAAGGATTGAGAGGTGATAACAGCCCCCCATAAGGGTTGAGAGGTGATAACAGCCCACCATAAGGGTTGAGTGGTGATAACAGCCCCCCATAAGGGTTGAGAGGTGATAACAGCCCACCATAAGGGTTGAGTGGTGATAACAGCCCACCATAAGGGTTGAGAGGTGATAACAGCCCACCATAAGGGTTGAGTGGTGATAACAGCCCACCATAAGGGTTGAGAGGTGATAACAGCCTGTCTTTATAGAGGCGACCCCCATAAGGGTTGAGTGGTGATAACAGCCTGTCTTTATAGAGGTGACCCACCATAAGGGTTGAGAGGTGATAACAGCCCACCATAAGGGTTGAGTGGTGATAACAGCCCACCATAAGGGTTGAGATGTGATAACAGCCCCCCATAAGGGTTGAGATGTGATAACAGCCTGTCTTTATAGAGGCGACCCCCATAAGGGTTGAGTGGTGATAACAGCCTGTCTTTATAGAGGTGACCCACCATAAGGGTTGAGAGGTGATAACAGCCCACCATAAGGGTTGAGAGGTGATAACAGCCCACCATAAGGGTTGAGATGTGATAACAGCCCCCCATAAGGGTTGAGATGTGATAAAACAGAACCAGACCAATAATAAGTAAATAATTGAGGAATAAAACCATCTTCTAAACATTTAACTGAATGTAACATAATTAAAACATGAATTGAAACAATGCAGAGTTTCTACACATTTTGCCATGAAACTGGAATCATATTTTAGCAGTTATAAAGTCATTTCCCTTCAATTCTACACACGTTGCCATGGCTACAGCTGCGTTCTAATTCTGGAACATTATAACATCAATGGGGGCCTGATTGTCTAGCGTATATTTTGGGTGCTGGGTAGTGCTTATATTGTTTACATATATAGGTCCATTAACCCTTCTACATACTTTGTATTTAGTCATTAACTGGTCTAGGAACAGTGGGTTAACTGGTCTAGGAACAGTGGGTTAACTGGTCTAGGAACAGTGGGTTAACTGGTCTAGGAACAGTGGGTTAACTGGTCTAGGAACAGTGGGTTAACTGGTCTAGGAACAGTGGGTTAACTGGTCTAGGAACAGTGGGTTAACTGGTCTAGGAACAGTGGGTTAACTGGTCTAGGAACAGTGGGTTAACTGGTCTAGGAACAGTGGGTTAACTGGTCTAGGAACAGTGGGTTAACTGGCCTAGGAACAGTGGGTTAACTGGTCTAGGAACAGTGGGTTAACTGGTCTAGGAACAGTGGGTTAACTGGTCTAGGAACAGTGGGTTAACTGGTCTAGGAACAGTGGGTTAACTGGTCTAGGAACAGTGGGTTAACTGGTCTAGGAACAGTGGGTTAACTGGCCTAGGAACAGTGGGTTAACTGGTCTAGGAACAGTGGGTTAACTGGTCTAGGAACAGTGGGTTAACTGGCCTAGGAACAGTGGGTTAACTGGTCTAGGAACAGTGGGTTAACTGGTCTAGGAACAGTGGGTTAACTGGTCCAGGAACAGTGGGTTAACTGGTCTAGGAACAGTGGGTTAACTGGCCTAGGAACAGTGGGTTAACTGGTCTAGGAACAGTGGGGTTAACTGGTCTAGGAACAGTGGAACAGTGGGTTAACTGGTCTAGGAACAGTGGGTTAACTGGTCTAGGAACAGTGGGTTAACTGGTCTAGGAACAGTGGGTTAACTGGTCTAGGAACAGTGGGGTTAACTGGTCTAGGAACAGTGGGGTTAACTGGTCTAGGAACAGTGGGTTAACTGGTCTAGGAACAGTGGGTTAACTGGTCTAGGAACAGTGGGGTTAACTGGTCTAGGAACAGTGGGGTTAACTGGTCTAGGAACAGTGGGTTAACTGGTCTAGGAACAGTAGGGTTAACTGGTCTAGGAACAGTGGGGTTAACTGGTCTAGGAACAGTGGGTTTAACTGCCTTGTTCAGGGGGCAGAACGACAGATTTTTTTTACCTGGGTCAGCTCGGGGGATTCGATCTTGCAACCTTTCGGTTACCAGTCCAACACTCTAATACTGTGCGGCAGGTAGCCTAGTGGTTAGAGTGCAGTGGTGGAAAGAGCACCCTATTGTCATACTTGAGTAAAACTGAAGAAAATAAACTATTGGAAAATGACTCCAGTAAAAGTGAAAGTCACCCTTTAAAAATACGACTTAAGTAAAAGTCAAAAGAATAATTTGTTTTTAAATATACTTAAGTATCAAAAGTAAAAAATTATTTTAAATTCCTTTTATTAAGAAAAGCATTTTATTTACAGATGTCCAGAGGCCACACCCCAACACTCTGACATCATTTACAGATGTCCAGAGGCCACACCCCAACACTCTGACATCATTTACAGATGTCCAGAGGCCACACCCCAACACTCTGACATCATTTACAGATGTCCAGAGGCCACACCCCAACACTCTGACATCATTTACAGATGTCCAGGGGCCACACCCCAACACTCTGACATCATTTACAGATGTCCAGAGGACACACCCCAACACTCTGACATCATTTACAGATGTCCAGAGGCCACACCCCAACACTCTGACATCATTTACAGATGTCCAGAGGCCACACCCCAACACTCTGACATCATTTACAGATGTCCAGAGGACACACCCCAACACTCTGACATCATTTACAGACGTCCAGAGGACACACCCCAACACTCTGACATCTAAGCATTCAAAAATAGAACGAGTACTTTTTGGGCGTCAGAGAAAATGTACGGAGTTAAAAATGACATTATTTTCTTTAGGAATGTAGAGAAGTGAAAGTTGTCCAAAATATAAAATAGTAAAGTACAGATACCCCCCCCCCCCCTCAAAAAAACCCCCACAAGTTAAAATACTTTAAAATACTACTTAAGTACTGCTAGAGTACCAGCTTCTTCCCCGATTCAGTCAGCCTCCTAGTGGTCTAAATGGGGCAGGTACTGGAGACAATAAATACAATTATCAATATAACATTTTAAAATCACCAACTCATTTAGAACAGAACAACACAGCATCAAAGGGCCTCTTTAAAGATTTATTTTAAATTTATTTTTTTTTAGACACAAATCAATCAAAATAATATTTAAAAAAAATCACAGACCTGAAGCAAAATGTAGAAAGAAAAAGATTTCAGCAAAACTAAACTAAATTAATAATTAAACATCTATCATTCAGAGTCCAAATCGATGTATAAAATAACTGATTTCTGTTCAAGTATTTATTTGTTTAAATATGTAGACAGTTGAAAACAACGAAGAAATCACCTGAAGATGTACACAAGCAAGGCTGTTACCGGTATTGAGGAGTGTAACCATGGTAATACCGCAGTAGAACCTCGTCTGAGTTTGGGGTCGGTCAGTGTAACCATGGTAATACCGCAGTAGAACCTCGTCTGAGTTTGGGGTCGGTCAGTGTAACCATGGTAATACCGCAGTAGAACCTAGTCAGTGTAACCATGGTAATACCGCAGTAGAACCTCGTCTGAGTTTGGGGTCGGTCAGTGTAACCATGGTAATACTGCAGTAGAACCTAGTCAGTGTAACCATGGTAATACCGCAGTAGAACCTCGTCTGAGTTTGTGTTGGTCAGTGTAACCATGGTAATACTGCAGTAGAAACTAGTCAGTGTAACCATGGTAATACTGCAGTAGAACCTCGTCTGAGTTGGTCAGTGTAACCATGGTAATACCGCAGTAGGGCCTCGTCTGAGTTTGGGTCGGCCAGTGTAACCATGGTAATACTAGTGCCAGGCAGGTAGGTACAGAGCCATATGATACTACTGTAGACCAGAGACCCTATTCCCTATATAGTGGTACTAATATAGACCAGAGCCCAATTCCCTATATAGTGCACTACTATAGACCCTATTCCCTATATAGTGGTACTACTATAGACCCTATTCCCTATATAGTGGTACTACTATAGACCCTATTCCCTATATAGTGGTACTACTATAGACCCTATTCCCTATATAGTGGTACTACTATAGACCCTATTCCCTATATAGTGGTACTACTATAGACCCTATTCCCTATATAGTGTACTACTATATATCAATATCAAATCATTTCTGGGTAACAATTAAGTACCTCAAGGTGATTGTTTTCAATTAAAATGTTAAAAAATAAATAAATAATTCTTAGCAAAGAACAACTTCTCAAGCAAGACTTTAGCTGGAGCTGTCTGGGAGGGGTCTCCGCGGGGAGAGAAAAGTGACAACCTGCTGTTATTGGCAGAGAGGTTTGGAACTCACCTTCCTATTGGTCTATTAACTACATCCCACCAAAACTGACATTTCAGGTGGTCTTTTCAAAACAGCTCTACCAACCTCAGTGTGGAAATATACATATAAAACACAGGAAAATCACGTTTTTTGACTACACTGGGCCTTTAATGTCAAACCCTGAGGCCCTGGTCCAAAGCAATGCACTATACTGGGAATAGAGGTGCCCTTACAGCCTGTAGTTGGAATATAGTGGGGTCGGCACCTTGAAAACATTGACATTGGCAACAAATTAATAAGCCAAGGATGAATTAACAAGGGAAGGAACCACAGTGTTTGTCAGTGTTTTCCAGGTGACCCTAATTAGAGAAGTTACAGGACATGTCGTTTTCATACTTCATGTTGCTAGGCAACATATTCACGCTTCGTCTATTCCTCTCTGATAAGATACCGTTGCACTAACATGCTTATCTAGCCATACAGTAGCACTGGTACCAGGCAGTATTAGTCAACTAGCCATTAGCCGCTCATCTAGCCATACAGTAGCACTGGTACCAGGCAGTATTAGTTAACTAGCTACATTTGCTCTGACTCCGAGTACATTTAGCAAGCTAGCCAACTAGCGATTAGCCGCTCATCTAGCCACACAGCAGCACTGGTACCAGGCATTATTAGTTAACTAGCGATTAGCCGCTCATCTAGCCACACAGCAGCACTGGTACCAGGCAGTATTAGTTAACTAGCTACGTTTGCTCTGACTCCGAGTACATTTAGCAAGCTAGCCAACTAGCGATTAGCCGCTCATCTAGCCACACAGCAGCACTGGTACCAGGCAGTATTAGTTAACTAGCTACGTTTGCTCTGACTCCGAGTACATTTAGCAAGCTAGCCAACTAGCGATTAGCCGCTCATCTAGCCACACAGCAGCACTGGTACCAGGCAGTATTAGTTAACTAGCTACGTTTGCTCTGACTCCGAGTACATTTAGCAAGCTAGCCAACTAGCGATTAGCCGCTCATCTAGCCACACAGCAGCACTGGTACCAGGCAGTATTAGTTAACTAGCTACGTTTGCTCTGACTCCGAGTACATTTAGCAAGCTAGCCAACTAGCGATTAGCCGCTCATCTAGCCACACAGCAGCACTGGTACCAGGCAGTATTAGTTAACTAGCTACGTTTGCTCTGACTCCGAGTACATTTAGCAAGCTAGCCAACTAGCGATTAGCCGCTCATCTAGCCACACAGCAGCACTGGTACCAGGCAGTATTAGTTAACTAGCTACGTTTGCTCTGACTCCGAGTACATTTAGCAAGCTAGCCAACTAGCGATTAGCCGCTCATCTAGCCACACAGCAGCACTGGTACCAGGCAGTATTAGTTAACTAGCTACGTTTGCTCTGACTCCGAGTACATTTAGCAAGCTAGCCAACTAGCGATTAGCCGCTCATCTAGCCACACAGCAGCACTGGTACCAGGCAGTATTAGTTAACTAGCGATTAGCCGCTCATCTAGCCACACAGCAGCACTGATACCAGGCAGTATTAGTTAACTAGCTACATGTGCTCTGACTCCGAGTACATTTAGCAAGCTAGCCAACTAGCGATTAACAATAATTATTTTTTCAGCAACATCCTTGCTAAGAAAAGACAAAGTAGCAAACGGTAGTTTGCAGACAGTAAGCTAAACAAACAAAATAGTGAGCAACAAATGAATAAGCCAAGGAGGAAGTAACAAGGGAAGGAACCACAGTGTTTGTCGGTGTTTTCCAGGTGACCCTAATTAGAGAAGTTACAGGACACGTCGTTTTCATACTTCACGTTGCTAGGCAACATATTCACGCTTCGTCTATTCCTCTCTGATAAGATACCGTTGCACTAACATGCTCATCTAGCCACACAGCAGCACTGGTACCAGGCGGTATTAGTCAACTAGCCGTTAGCCGCTCATTAGCCGCTCTGTCTTTGAGTAACACTTGAGTAACGAGGCAGGGCTCGGTGTGGTTAGCGGCATGCAGGAGAGGGAGAACGATGACTCAAGAAGCATAACGAATTGAACTATAATACGCGTCAGAGTTGCGTACTACATTTAACAAAACCAAACACTGAAATAACGGTACAGAAGGCAAAGTGAAAACTAGAACCCGTCCGAGCATCAACGCCGGTATATAGTAACACACACGGAATACCCGCCCAGCGCTAGGAGGAACTTCAAGGGATACTTTGGGATGTCGGCATTAGTTACTTACTTCCCCAGAGTCAGGTGAACGTGTGGATACCATTTTTATGTCCCCGAGTCCAATGTGAAGGTAGTTAGAGGTAGTTTTGTGAGCCGATGCTAACTAGCGTTAGCGCAATGACTGGAAGTCTATGGGTATCTGCTAGCATTCTAGGAGGTATAATGACTGGAAGTCTATGGGTATCTGCTAGAATGTGATCCGATCCCCATAGACTTCCAGTCATTGCCCCTACTAGAATGCTAGCTGTTCTCATAGACTTCCAGTCATTGAGCTAATGCTAGTTAGCAACTTCTTTCAAACTGCACACAGACATGTAAAAAATGGTATCCGCGAGACTCTGGGGAAAATAGATCATATCCTGTAAGTGTCCCTTTAAAAACGCACCTTATAGGCTTCATAGTGTCTCTTAAACTCTGTAGGTTTAAGAGAAGAGGATTCAGTGAGGGTGACAACAACACAAAGATGTCTCAGGTCCCGTTTAAAAAAAAATAATCATTCTGTTCTAAACAGCAGTAAATGGCTTGTTGTTATCCTTCACAGGGTCGTCGTTGAGGAAGTAGAGGTTCATACAGGAATCTGTCCATGTTCAGACCAGAGACGTTGTGAGATCAGAGACGTTATGAGATCAGAGACGTTGTGAGATCAGAGACGTTGTGAGATCAGAGACGTTATGAGACCAGAGACGTTATGAGACCAGAGACGTTATGAGATCAGAGACGTTGTGAGATCAGAGACGTTATGAGACCAGAGACGTTATGAGATCAGAGACGTTGTGAGACCAGAGACGTTATGAGACCAGAGACGTTGTGAGACCAGAGACGTTATGAGATCAGAGACGTTATGAGACCAGAGACGTTATGAGACCAGAGACGTTATGAGACCAGAGACGTTATGAGATCAGAGACGTTATGAGACCAGAGACGTTATGAGACCAGAGACGTTATGAGACCAGAGACGTTATGAGATCAGAGACGTTATGAGACCAGAGACGTTATGAGACCAGAGACGTTATGAGACCAGAGACGTTATGAGATCAGAGACGTTATGAGACCAGAGACGTTATGAGACCAGAGACATTATGAGACCAGAGACGTTATGAGACCAGAGACGTTATGAGATCAGAGACGTTATGAGACCAGAGACGTTATGAGACCAGAGATAGACAGGCTGAGAGGTTAATGAAAGAGCAGCATTAAGTGGGAGGAATTACAGAAACCCCCCCCAACACCCTGAAAATTGTGTTTTGGTCCAATAGCAACGGCTCCTTCTGAGATGCCCAATACCAGAGAAGATAGAAAACAGAGAGAGATCAATAGCTAAATACAACGGCTCCTTCTGAGATGCCCAATACCAGAGATGATAGAAAACAGAGAGAGATATCAATAGCTAAATACAACGGCTCCTTCTGAGATGCCCAATACCAGAGAAGATAGAAAACAGAGAGAGAGATCAATAGCTAAATACAACGGCTCCTTCTGAGATGCCCAATACCAGAGATGATAGAAAACAGAGAGAGATCAATAGCTAAATACAACGGCTCATTCTGAGATGCCCAATTCCAGAGATGATAGAAAACAGAGAGAGAGATCAATAGCTAAATACAACTGCTCCTTCTGAGATGCCCAATACCAGAGAAGATAGAAAACAGAGAGAGATCAATAGCTAAATACAACGGCTCCTTCTGAGATGCCCAATACCAGAGATGATAGAAAACAGAGAGAGATCAATAGCTAAATACAACGGCTCCTTCTGAGATGCCCAATACCAGAGAAGATAGAAAACAGAGAGAGATCAATAGCTAAATACAACGGCTCCTTCTGAGATGCCCAATACCAGAGAAGATAGAAAACAGAGAGAGATCAATAGCTAAATACAACGGCTCCTTCTGAGATGCCCAATACCAGAGAAGATAGAAAACAGAGAGAGATCAATAGCTAAATACAACGGCTCCTTCTGAGATGCCCAATACCAGAGATGATAGAAAACAGAGAGAGATCAATAGCTAAATACAACGGCTCCTTCTGAGATGCCCAATACCAGAGAAGATAGAAAACAGAGAGAGATCAATAGCTAAATACAACGGCTCCTTCTGAGATGCCCAATACCAGAGAAGATAGAAAACAGAGAGAGATCAATAGCTAAATACAACGGCTCCTTCTGAGATGCCCAAAACCAGAGAAGATAGAAAACAGAGAGAGATCAATAGCTAAATACAACGGCTCCTTCTGAGATGCCCAAAACCAGAGAAGATAGAAAACAGAGAGAGATCAATAGCTAAATACAACGGCTCCTTCTGAGATGCCCAATACCAGAGATGATAGAAAACAGAGAGAGAGTAATATAACCTGGTCTGCATGGACACACAGTGACCTGGGTAATATAACCTGGTCTGCATGGACACACAGTGACCTGGGTAATATAACCTGGTCTGCATGGACACACAGTGACCTGGGTAATATAACCTGGTCTGCATAGACACACAGTGACCTGGGTAATATAACCTGGTCTGCATGGACACACAGTGACCTGGGTAATATAACCTGGTCTGCATGGACACACTGTGACCTGGGTCATATAACCTGGTCTGCATGGACACACGGTGACCTGGGTAATATAACCTGGTCTGCATGGACACACAGTGACCTGGGTAATATAACCTGGTCTGCATGGACACACAGTGACCTGGGTCATATAACCTGGTCTGCATGGACACACAGTGACCTGGGTAATATAACCTGGTCTGCATGGACACACAGTGACCTGGGTAATATAACCTGGTCTGCATGGACACACAGTGACCTGGGTCATACAACCTGGTCTGCATGGACACACAGTGACCTGGGTAATATAACCTGGTCTGCATGGACACACAGTGACCTGGGTAATATAACCTGGTCTGCATGGACACACAGTGACCTGGGTAATATAACCTGGTCTGCATGGACACACAGTGACCTGGGTAATATAACCTGGTCTGCATGGACACACAGTGACCTGGGTAATATAACCTGGTCTGCATGGACACACAGTGACCTGGGTCATATAACCTGGTCTGCATGGACACACAGTGACCTGGGTCATATAACCTGGTCTGCATGGACACAAGGTGACCTGGGTAATATAACCTGGTCTGCATGGACACACAGTGACCTGGGTAATATAACCTGGTCTGCATGGACACACAGTGACCTGGGTCATATAACCTGGTCTGCATGGACACACGGTGCCCTGAATGTAACTGTCAAGTTTTTAAAAAAGGCCTTGTGATTAACATCAGACTTGGGGGGTCAATATGATACATTGGTGAAATAGATGGAGGTGTGTTCGATTTACCTCGATTAGGCAACAAATGGTACCAGAAGTCCAGAAATCTACAACCTCGAAAGGTCAAGCGAAAACCAAAACCAAGCGCACCAAGTATTTATGAAATCTGTATTAGACCCAGATCCCACAAAACATTCTCCTGTTCTGTTGGAGGTCGAGAGGAGTTCAAGTGTTGTCGGTTCTAGACTCGAATGTTCTGTAGTCTAGAACCTGTTGGTGGCAGCGTTAGTCCCTGAGTCGGTGGAACCCGGCAGGGTCCGGCGGTTGGCGTGCGGTCGTAGTCGTGACGATGACGGGCCTCCTCTTGGGCGGTATCTTCAGGGTTCCGTTGCGCTCTTTGACCTTGTACTCCAGCGTGCTGTGAGGTATCCCATAAACCACCTGGGCCTTGGAAACGCTCATCCTGCCCCCCATCACCATGGTGATAGCCTCCTCTAGCAGGTCGTGGTCGTACTGCCGGTAGCGCCCGCGCTTCTTCCTGGACTGCTTGTTCTCCCCGCTATGCTCCGCCCCTTCCTCAGGATCATCCAATGAGGAGCAGCGGTGGTGGGGTGAGAGGTCAGGCAGATCGAGGGAGGGCAGGAGGGCGCGGTGGAGTCTCAGCAGAGAGGAAGAGGTAGCAGCGATATTAGTGGTGGTGGTGCCATGGTGTGGTGGGGGGTGGTAGTGCTGGGGCTCAGCCAGGCTGCAAGGCTCAGGGAGAGGGGCAGCTGGTCTGGAGCGTGATCTGACCTGGGGGATACGGAGGTGGAGCTCCTCTCTGAGCTGGGGGGATAGAGACCGGGACAAAGCCCTCTGCAGGCCACGCTGGGTCAGACAAGACGAAGAGGAGGGAAGGAAGAGCATCTCTCCGTTTTCCTCCCTCGCTCCCAGCTCCGCCCAGGACGCCACCCTCTGCAACACCAGCCGCACCTCCTCGCCGTGCACCGCCGCCGACGTCACATCCTGTGAGGTCACATCCTCCCCCAGCTCTGAGCGCAGGATTCCAAGGGGGATCCCGTAGAGAAGGGCAGCTCTGTTCTCCTGGAGACGACCAGACGTCACGTCTCTCAGAGCCTTGGACAGCAGCCCCTCAGACAGCTCACTGGACCTCTGGGCATGGTGTTCCTCGGTCTGGTACGCCCCGGCTGCTCCCCAACGCTGCTGCTGCCTCCTAGTGGGGGGGGAGGACCAAACACCACCGTCAGGATCAGGGAAGGGGGGAGAGGGGTGACTCCTTTATGTCGTGTCGGGAACACCACTGTGCACGGACTGTGACAGCATGGTCTGGGAGTGACATCATCTCTGTGCGACTGTCATACGAAGAGAGGGGGTGACATCATCTCTGTGTGTCTGTCATACGAAGAAAGGGGGTGACATCATCTCTGTGTGTCTGTCATACGAAGAAAGGGGGTGACATCCTCTCTGTGTGTCTGTCATACGAAGAAAGGGGGTGACATCCTCTCTGTGTGTCTGTCATGTGAAGAAAGGGGGTGACATCATCTATGTGTGACTGTCATATGAAGAAAAGGGTTGACATCTTCTCTGTGCGACTGTCGCATGAAGAGAGGCAGTGACATCATCTCTGTGCGACTGTCACATTGAAGAAAGATTTGCAGCGTAGTTAATCCCTGTCCAGTATTTTGGTTAAAGGATTTCTGATCCACAACGTCATTAGGAAACAGGAACGATCCGGACAGTGACGTTACGCTGTCTCACAGCCACGTGTTTCTGTGTGTCAGTCTGACTAGCTGTGGTGACAGATCCAGCCAGCTGCACTGTGTTCTAGGTACCAACAGGTGTTGAAACAGGCAGGTACAACCTGATTATATGGATATATACACACATCCCACACATCCCCATTCCATTATTCACCTCACCGTCCAAGTCTACAGCCTGGCTATACTGATACCAGAGGACTGTCCCAATTCATCCACCACTAGACAGTCTACAGCCGGGCTATACTGATACCAGAGGACTGTCCCAATTCATCCACCACTAGACAGTCTACAGCCTGGCTATACTGATACCAGAGGACTGTCCCAATTCATCCACCACTAGACAGTCTACAGCCTGGCTATACTGATACCAGAGGACTGTCCCAACTCATCCACCACTAGACAGTCTACAGCCTGGCTATACTGATACCAGAGGACTGTCCCAATTCATCCACCACTAGACAGTCTACAGCCTGGCTATACTGATACCAGAGGACTGTCCCAATTCATCCACCACTAGACAGTCTACAGCCTGGCTATACTGATACCAGAGGACTGTCCCAATTCATCCACCACTAGACAGACAGTCTACAGCCTGGCTATACTGATACCAGAGGACTGTCCCAATTCATCCACCACTAGACAGTCTACAGCCTGGCTATACTGATACCAGAGGACTGTCCCAATTCATCCACCACTAGACAGTCTACAGCCTGGCTATACTGATACCAGAGGACTGTCCCAATTCATCCACCACTAGACAGACAGTTTACAGCCTGGCTATACTGATACCAGAGGACTGTCCCAATTCATCCACCACTAGACAGACAGTCTACAGCCTGGCTATACTGATACCAGAGGACTGTCCCAATTCATCCACCACTAGACAGACAGTCTACTGATACCAGAGGACTGTCCCAATTCATCCACCACTAGACAGACAGTCTACTGATACCAGAGGACTGTCCCAATTCATCCACCACTAGACAGACAGTCTACAGCCTGGCTATACTGATACCAGAGGACTGTCCCAATTCATCCATCACTAGACAGACAGTCTACAGCCTGGCTATACTGATAACAGCGGACTGTCCCAATTCATCCACCACTAGACAGACAGTCTACAGCCTGGCTATACTGATACCAGAGGACTGTCCCAATTCATCCACCACTAGACAGACAGTCTACAGCCTGGCTATACTGATACCAGAGGACTGTCCCAATTCATCCACCACTAGACAGTCTACAGCCTGGCTATACCGATACCAGAGGACTGTCCCAATTCATCCACCACTAGACAGACAGTTTACAGCCTGGCTATACTGATACCAGAGGACTGTCCCAATTCATCCACCACTAGACAGACAGTCTACAGCCTGGCTATACTGATACCAGAGGACTGTCCCAATTCATCCACCACTAGACAGTCTACAGCCTGGCTATACTGATACCAGAGGACTGTCCCAATTCATCCACCACTAGAAGGTATACAGCCTGGCTATACTGATACCAGAGGACTGTCCCAATTCATCCACCACTAGACAGACAGTCTACTGATACCAGAGGACTGTCCCAATTAATCCACCACTAGACAGACAGTCTACTGATACCAGAGGACTGTCCCAATTCATCCACCTCTAGAGAGACAGTCTACTGGTACAGACCACCTAACACTGTCCCACTACATCCACCACTAGACAGTCTACTGGTACAGACCACCTAACACTATCCCACTACATCCACCACTAGACAGACAGTCTACTGATACAGACCACCTAACACTGTCCCACTACATCCACCACTAGACAGTGTACTGATACAGACCACCTAACACTGTCCCACTACATCCACCACTAGACAGACAGTCTACTGATACAGACCACCTAACACTGTCCCACTACATCCACCACTAGACAGTCTACTGATACAGACCACCTAACACTGTCCCACTACATCCACCACTAGACAGACAGTCTACTGATACAGACCACCTAACACTGTCCCACTACATCCACCACTAGACAGTCTACTGATACAGACCACCTAACACTGTCCCACTACATCCACCACTAGACAGACAGTCTACTGATACAGACCACCTAACACTGTCCCACTACATCCACCACTAGACAGTCTACTGATACAGACCACCTAACACTGTCCCACTACATCCACCACTACACAGTCTACTGGTACAGACCACCTAACACTGTCCCACTACATCCACCACTAGACAGTCTACTGATACAGACCACCTAACACTGTCCCACTACATCCACCACTAGACAGACAGTCTACTGATACAGACCACCTAACACTGTCCCACTACATCCACCACTAGACAGTCTACTGATACAGACCACCTAACACTGTCCCACTACATCCACCACTAGACAGACAGTCTACTGATACAGACCACCTAACACTGTCCCACTACATCCACCACTAGACAGTCTACTGATACAGACCACCTAACACTGTCCCACTACATCCACCACTAGACAGTCTACTGATACAGACCACCTAAAACTGTCCCACTACATCCACCACTAGACAGTCTACTGATACAGACCACCTAACACTGTCCCACTACATCCACCACTAGACAGTCTACTGATACAGACCACCTAACACTGTCCCACTACATCCACCACTAGACAGTCTACTGATACAGACCACCTAACACTGTCCCACTACATCCACCACTAGACAGACAGTCTACTGATACAGACCACCTAACACTGTCCCACTACATCCACCACTAGACAGTCTACTGATACAGACCACCTAACACTGTCCCACTACATCCACCACTAGACAGTCTACTGATACAGACCACCTAACACTGTCCCACTACATCCACCACTAGACAGACAGTCTACTGGTACAGACCACCTAACACTGTCCCACTACATCCACCACTAGACAGTATACTGATACAGACCACCTAACACTGTCCCACTACATCCACCACTAGACAGACAGTCTACAGATACAGACCACCTAACACTGTCCCACTACATCCACCACTAGACAGACAGTCTACTGATACAGACCACCTAACACTGTCCCACTACATCCACCACTAGACAGACAGTCTACTGATACAGACCACCTAACACTGTCCCACTACATCCACCACTAGACAGTCTACTGATACAGACCACCTAACACTGTCACACTACTCTGAATTATGTCGTGGTTTTGCCGTACAGGCTAAATAGTGAAATATTGTATTGTCAATGCATGGTAAATAGTAACGACGGCATCTATTGGCTATGCATACTAAGTATCGTGCTAGTATGGACATTATGGACCAATGAGAGGAGAGACACTCACCCGGAGGCTTTGTGAATGGTGGGTGACGTGGAGGCCGAGCTGGCAGAGTTCCGCTTGGAGAGGTCGAGCACACTGTCCGCTACGGGAGAAGGAATCAGACAACTAGTCAGAGGTCAGACAACTAGTCAGAGGTCGAGCACACTGTCCGCTATGGGAGGAGGAATCAGACAACTAGTCAGTGGTCAGACAACTAGTCAGACAACTAGTCAGAGGTCAGACAACTAGTCAGAGGTCGAGCACACTGTCCGCTACGGAAGAAGAAATCAGACAACTAGTCAGAGGTCAGACAACTAGTCAGAGGTCAGACAACTAGTCAGACAACTAGTCAGAGGTCAGACACCTAGTCAGAGGTCAGACAACTAGTCAGAGGTCAGACAACTAGTCAGAGGTCAGACAACTAGTCAGACAACTAGTCAGAGGTCAGACACCTAGTCAGAGGTCAGACAACTAGTCAGAGGTCAGGCAACTAGTCATAGGTCAGACAATTAGTCGGAGGTCAGACAACTAGTCAGACAACTAGTCAGAGGTCAGACAACTAGTCAGAGGTCGAGCACACTGTCCGCTACGGGAGGAGGAATCAGACAGCTAGTCAGAGGTCAGACAACTAGTCAGAGGTCAGACAACTAGTCAGACAACTAGTCATAGGTCAGCCAACTAGTCAGTGGTCAGACAACTAGTCAGACAACTAGTCAGAGGTCAGACACCTAGTCAACTAGTCAGAGGTCAGACAACTAGTCAGACAGCTAGTCGGAGGTCAGACAACTAGTCAGAGGTCAGACAACTAGTCAGACGCCTAGTCAGAGGTCAGGCAACTAGTCAGAGGTCAGGCAACTAGTCAAAGGTCAGGCAACTAGTCAGAGGTCAGACAACTAGTCAGACAACTAGTCAGAGGTCAGACACCTAGTCAACTAGTCAAAGGTCAGGCAACTGGTCAGAGGTCAGACAACTAGTCGGAGGTCAGACAACTAGCCAGACAGCTAGTCGGAGGTCAGCCAACTAGTCAGAGGTCAGACACCTAGTCAGAGGTCAGGCAACTAGTCAGAGGTCAGGCAACTAGTCAGAGGTCAGACAACTAGTCAGAGGTCGAGCACACTGTCCGCTACGGGAGGAGGAATCAGACAGCTAGTCAGAGGTCAGACAACTAGTCAGAGGTCAGACAACTAGTCAGACAACTAGTCATAGGTCAGCCAACTAGTCAGAGGTCAGACAACTAGTCAGACAACTAGTCAGAGGTCAGACACCTAGTCAACTAGTCAAAGGTCAGGCAACTGGTCAGAGGTCAGACAACTAGTCGGAGGTCAGACAACTAGTCAGACAGCTAGTCGGAGGTCAGACAACTAGTCAGAGGTCAGGCAACTAGTCAGAGGTCAGGCAACTAGTCAAAGGTCAGGCAACTAGTCAGAGGTCAGACAACTAGTCAGAGGTCAGACAACTAGTCAGACAACTAGTCAGAGGTCAGACACCTAGTCAACTAGTCAAAGGTCAGGCAACTGGTCAGAGGTCAGACAACTAGTCGGAGGTCAGACAACTAGCCAGACAGCTAGTCGGAGGTCAGACAACTAGTCAGAGGTCAGACAACTAGTCAGACAACTAGTCAGAGGTCAGAAACCTAGTCAGAGGTCAGACACCTAGTCAGAGGTCAGACACCTAGTCAGAGGTCAGGCAACTAGTCAGAGGTCAGGCAACTAGTCAGAGGTCAGGCAACTAGTCAAAGGTCAGGCAACTAGTCAGTGGTCAGACAGCTAGTCAGAGGTCAGGCAACTAGTTAGAAATGTGTGGGTTCTAGGTCCTGTTGGGTTCTCTACCTGGTGTGGCTCTAGGTCCTGTTGGGTTCTCTACCTGGTATTGGTTCTAAGTCCTGTTGGGTTCTCAGTCATGTTGGGTTCCCTACCTGGTGTGGCTCTAGGTCCTATTGGGTTCTCTACCTGGTGTGGCTCTAGGTCCTGTTGGGTTCTCTAACTGGTGTGGCTCTAGGTCCTGTTGGGTTCTCTACCTGGTATTGGTTCTAAGTCCTGTTGGGTTCTCAGTCCTGTTGGGTTCTCTACCTGGTATTGGTTCTAGGTCCTGTTGGGTTCTCTACCTGGTATTGGTTCTAGGTCCTGTTGGGTTCTCTACCTGGTATTGGTTCTAGGTCCTGTTGGGTTCTCAGTCCTGTTGGGTTCCCTACCTGGTGTGGCTCTAGGTCCCATTGGGTTCTCTACCTGGTATTGGTTCTAGGTCCTGTTGGGTTCTCTACGTGGTGTGGTTCTAGGTCAAAGATGGGACGAGGATTCTAATATCCCATAACTTTTTGCATAAACAAGGAAGAATTCTAAGCAAAAAGGAAACCAGCAATGCTAGTTAGCAACGGCCCTGGTCCCAATGAATCTGTGTATTTCCCAAAGCTACAGCGTTATCCTGACCTGGGTATCCTCAACAATGCTAGTTAGCAACGGCACTGGTCCCAATGAATCTGTGTATTTCCCAAAGCTACAGCGTTATCCTGACCTGGGTATCCTCAACAATGCTAGTTAGCAACGGCCCTGGTCCCAATGAATCTGTGTATTTCCCAAAGCTACAACGTTATCCTGACCTGGGTATCCTCAACAACGTTATCCTGACCTGGGTATCCTCAACAACGTTATCCTGACCTGGGTATCCTCAACAATGCTAGTTAGCAACGGCCCTGGTCCCAATGAATCTGTGTATTTCCCAAAGCTACAACGTTATCCTGACCTGGGTATCCTCAACAACGTTATCCTGACCTGGGTATCCTCAACAATGCTAGTTAGCAACGGCACTGGTCCCAATGAATCTGTGTATTTCCCAAAGCTACAACGTTATCCTGACCTGGGTATCCTCAACAATGCTAGTTAGCAACGGCACCAGTCCCAATGAATCTGTGTATTTCCCAAAGCTACAGCGTTATCCTGACCTGGGTATCCTCAACAATGCTAGTTAGCAACGGCCCTGGTCCCAATGAATCTGTGTATTTCCCCAAGCTACAGCGTCATCCTGACCTGGGTATCCTCAACAATGCTAGTTAGCAACGGCCCTGGTCCCAATGAATCTGTGTATTTCCCAAAGCTACAACGTTATCCTGACCTGGGTATCCTCAACAATGCTAGTTAGCAACGGCACTGGTCCCAATGAATCTGTGTATTTCCCAAAGCTACAACGTTATCCTGACCTGGGTATCCTCAACAATGCTAGTTAGCAACGGCACTGGTCCCAATGAATCTGTGTATTTCCCAAAGCTACAACGTTATCCTGACCTGGGTATCCTCAACAACGCTAGTTAGCAACGGCACTGGTCCCAATGAATCTGTGTATTTCCCAAAGCTACAACGTTATCCTGACCTGGGTATCCTCAACAATGCTAGTTAGCAACGGCACTGGTCCCAATGAATCTGTGTATTTCCCAAAGCTACAGCGTTATCCTGACCTGGGTATCCTCAACAACGTTATCCTGACCTGGGTAATCCTCAACCTAGGTGCTACAACGTTATCCTGACCTGGGTAATCCTCAACAATGTTATCCTGACCTGGGTAATCCTCAACCTAGGTGCTACAACGTTATCCTGACCTGGGTATCCTCAACAACGTTTTCCTGACCTGGGTAATCCTCAACCTAGGTGCTACAACGTTATCCTGACCTGGGTAATCCTCAACCTAGGTGTGGGTTCTCTCCCAGAGCAGCCTACTACAAAGCAGGATCAAATAGTTAGCCAGGTATCGTTGATAAGCACGGATGTTATAAATATCACCCGGGACTATGAGCCGCAGTGTTCGGCGTTCTTCCTTTCTGTTGTCCTGGAATTCCACAACTCCAGCACCTGAGGAAAGTACCAGGATGTACCTAACGTTCTTCAGCTTTTCAACTTTGAAAAAAAGAGAAACTTATAGATATGCGTTTTCGGGTGTTGAATCAATCGACCCTTCGCTAAAACCCTCTGGCTCCCTTGGATACTGATGCAACCTCTGGTTCCCTTGGATACTGATGCAACCTCTGGTTCCCTTGGATACTGATGCAACCTCTGGTTCCCTTGGATACTGATGCAACCTCTGGTTCCCTTGGATACTGATGCAACCTCTGGTTCCCTTGGATACTGATGCAACCTCCGACAGCGTTTTCCCCCGGAAGCCCATTTTCCCCCTTCTAACCGTTGGAGAAATCTCCTCACAATGATCTCAAACTATGTTTTTAATACACGCAATGAAAATAAACACTGCTAATTCAGGAAACTCTTGGGTATGTTGTGGTGGATTGTTGCTACAATGTCTTCCCGGGAAACCTGGTCAAGTTGTTTCGTAGTGTGGCTAGCCACTGACTACACCCTGTATAGTACGAGTTGCTAACCCATTTGGGGATCGTAAAATTGCTTTCAGATCGTTTGCTGATGTCGACAGCAAGGTGAGTTAAAATTCCTAATATAGCCAACTTGGCTAGCTAGCATCCATTTAGAGAAAACAAGTTCTAGCAAGTGGCTAGCTAGCGTTAACAACGTTTGGTGGTCAATAAGAAAGAGCTGAGCTAGCTAACCAGCTGAGCTAAGCTAACCAGCTGAGCTAAGCTAACCAGCTGAGCTAAGCTAACCAGCTGAGCTAGCTAACCAGCTGAGCTAAGCTAACCAGCTGAGCTAGCTAACCAGCTGAGCTAAGCTAACCAGCTGAGCTAAGCTAACCAGCTGAGCTAAGCTAACCAGCTGAGCTAAGCTAACCAGTTGAGCTAAGCTAACCAGCTGAGCTAGCAAACACTAACTAAATATAGTTTTGGGATTCTGATAATACTCCCAACAGGCTCTGCATTTCAGGAATCAGTACCTGGTTCGCTGTTTAATTATTTAACCATTTAAACAACGATTTTTCCCACTGCCCTTCATGCGTTTCGGGCTCGACTACAGTTGCTATCCCTTGGAGCGTTGTAATTGGTTGCTCAAAATTTCAGGGCGGGGCTTAGTGAAAGAGTCAATTAGACCTTGCCCATTTAAGCTCATCTTTAAAAAAAAAACTATGTAAAAATAGTTAGGCAAGTTAGCTGGCTAGCTCATTGATCCCGCTTTGTAGTATACCCCACCTGGTGTGGGTTCTGTGTTCTGTTGGGTTCTCTACCCGGTGTAGGTTCTATGTTCTGTTGGGCTCTCTACCCGGTGTGGATTCTATGTTCTGTTGGGTTCTCTACCCGGTGTGGGTTCTAAGCCCTGTTGGGATCTCTGCCCGGTGTGGATTCTAAGCCATGTTGGGCTCTCTGCCCGGTGTGGGTTCTAAGCCCTCTTGGGCACTTTGCCCAGTGTGGGTTCTAAGCCCTGTTGGGCTCTCTACCCGGTGTGGGTTCTATGTTCTGTTGGGTTCTCTACCCGGTGTGGGTTCTAAGCCCTGTTGGGTTCTCTACCCGGTGTGGGTTCTAAGCCCTGTTGGGCTCTCTACCTGGTATTGGTTCTATGTCCTGTTGGGTTCTCTAACTGGTGTGCGTTCCAAGTCCTGTTGGGTCCTCTACCTGGTATGGGTTCTAAGTCCTGTTGGGTTCTCTATCTGGTTTTGGTTCTATGTCCTGTTGTGTTCTTTATCTGGTGTTGGTTCTCTACCTGGTATGGGTTCTAAGTCCTGTCGGGTTCTCTTCCTGGTATGGGTTCTAAGTCCTGACGAGTTCTCTTTCCGGTGTGGGTTCTAAGTCCTGTTGGGTTCTCTATCTGGTATTGGTTCTATGTCCTGTTGGGTTCTCTATCTGGTGTTGGTTCTCTACCTGGTATGGGTTCTAAGACCTGTCGAGTTCTCTTCCTGGTGTGGGTTCTATGTCCTGTCGGGTTCTCTACCTGGTGTGGGTTCCTCCTCCTGGTTCCGTGTCACAGTGAGGTCTAGAGGTGAGTCGAGGTCAGAACGCTGGGAGCCTGTGGTGGTGGTAAGGCGTGTCTTGGAGGCGTACTCCATGGCAAACTGCCTCACCATCCTCTTCATCAGTTCCTGGGCCACCAGAGGGACGTTAGGGTCTCCGCTGGACGCCAGCTCTGGACAGACAGCCAATCACAGGTAAGCACACTGTCTACGTACATTTATCTTAGCCAATCACAGGTAAACACACTGTCTACGTACATTTATCTCAGCCAATCACAGGTAAACACACTGTCTATGTACATGTATCTCAGCCAATCACAGGTAAGCACACTGTCTACGTACATTTATCTCAGCCAATCACAGGTAAACACACTGTCTATGTACATTTATCTCAGCCAATCACAGGTAAACACACTGTCTACGTACATTTATCTCAGCCAATCACAGGTAAACACACTGTCTACGTACATGTATCTCAGCCAATCACAGGTAAGCACACTGTCTACGTACATTTATCTCAGCCAATCACAGGTAAACACACTGTCTACGTACATGTATCTCAGCGCGTATAAACCAGGTAGCCAACGATGCTACGTAGCGCTGTTAGCATTAAGAGTGTAAACGCCGTCATCTCTGTTCTAGTCGGACGGGGACTCACCTTTCTTATGGAACACAGCGTGGAGGAACCTGTGAGCTGATAGGCTGCTGTCCGAGAGGGAAGGGGCTTGGGAGGGCGTGTCGTCTGAGGGGGAGGCGGCCACTGGGACATGGTCCTATTAGAGGAGGAAGAGACAATGACATCACAGAGGCGTCGTAACAACACATACAAAACCGCAACAACGCCGTAGCCAATCACAGGCCTGCCTCTGCCCAGGTTCCTCTGCCCAGGTTCCTCTGCCCAGACGCATGCCAGATCTTACAACGTCTGGATCCATATGTTATATATCAGCTAACCGCATCATGATGTCCATGACGCGGTCCATGACGTGGCGCGCAACCATTGGTTGATTCACCGCAACGTCTGAGCAGCGGAGCACAACCAACGTCACCTGAACGACAACAGCTACAAATATTCAGCGACTGACAGAGAAACCCAGTAAATCTGATATTATTGAACTAAGCGTTTCCCTGAGAGAGCTGGAACTAAACTGAAGCGTTTCCCTGAGAGAGCTGGAACTAAACTGAAGCGTTTCCCTGAGAGAGCTGCAACTAAACTGAAGCGTTTCCCTGAGAGAGCTGGAACTAAACTGAAGCGTTTCCCTGAGAGAGCTGGAACTAAACTGAAGCGTTTCCCTGAGAGAGCTGGAACTAAACTGAAGCGTTTCCCTGAGAGAGCTGCAACTAAACTGAAGCGTTTCCCTGAGAGAGCTGGAACTAAACTGAAGCGTTTCCCTGAGAGAGCTGGAACTAAACTGAAGCGTTTCCCTGAGAGAGCTGGAACTAAACTGAAGCGTTTCCGTGAGAGAGCTGGAACTAAACTGAAGTGTTTCCCTGAGAGAGCTGGAACTAGACTGAAGTGTTTCAGTGAGAGAGCTGGAACTAGACTGAAGCGTTTCAGTGAGAGAGCTGGAACTAGACTGAAGCGTTTCCCTGAGAGAGCTGGAACTAAACTGAAGCGTTTCCCTGAGAGAGCTGGAACTAAACTGAAGTGTTTCCCTGAGAGAGCTGGAACTAGACTGAAGTGTTTCCCTGAGAGAGCTGGAACTAAACTGAAGCGTTTCCCTGAGAGAGCTGGAACTAAACTGAAGCGTTTCCCTGAGAGAGCTGGAACTAAACTGAAGCGTTTCCCTGAGAGAGCTGGAACTAGACTGAAGCGTTTCCCTGAGAGAGCTGGAACTAAACTGAAGCGTTTCCCTGAGAGAGCTGGAACTAAACTGAAGCGTTTCCCTGAGAGAGCTGGAACTAAACTGAAGCGTTTCCCTGAGAGAGCTGGAACTAAACTGAAGCGTTTCCCTGAGAGAGCTGGAACTAAACTGAAGCGTTTCCCTGAGAGAGCTGGAACTAAACTGAAGCGTTTCCGTGAGAGAGCTGGAACTAAACTGAAGTGTTTCCCTGAGAGAGCTGGAACTAGACTGAAGTGTTTCAGTGAGAGAGCTGGAACTAGACTGAAGCGTTTCCCTGAGAGAGCTGGAACTAGACTGAAGCGTTTCAGTGAGAGAGCTGGAACTAGACTGAAGCGTTTCCCTGAGAGAGCTGGAACTAAACTGAAGCGTTTCCCTGAGAGAGCTGGAACTAAACTGAAGCGTTTCCCTGAGAGAGCTGGAACTAAACTGAAGCGTTTCCCTGAGAGAGCTGGAACTAAACTGAAGCGTTTCCCTGAGAGAGCTGGAACTAAACTGAAGCGTTTCCCTGAGAGAGCTGGAACTAAACTGAAGCGTTTCCCTGAGAGAGCTGGAACTAGACTGAAGCGTTTCCCTGAGAGAGCTGGAACTAGACTGAAGCGTTTCCCTGAGAGAGCTGGAACTAGACTGAAGCGTTTCCCTGAGAGAGCTGGAACTAGACTGAAGCGTTTCAGTGAGAGAGCTGGAACTAAACTGAAGCGTTTCCCTGAGAGAGCTGGAACTAAACTGAAGCGTTTCCCTGAGAGAGCTGGAACTAAACTGAAGCGTTTCCCTGAGAGAGCTGGAACTAGACTGAAGCGTTTCAGTGAGAGAGCTGGAACTAGACTGAAGCATTTCCGTGAGAGAGCTGGAACTAAACTGAAGCGTTTCCCTGAGAGAGCTGGAACTAGACTGAAGCGTTTCCATGAGAGAGCTGGAACTAGACTGAAGCGTTTCCCTGAGAGAGCTGGAACTAGACTGAAGCGTTTCCCTGAGAGAGCTGGAACTAGACTGAAGCGTTTCCCTGAGAGAGCTGGAACTAGACTGAAGCGTTTCCCTGAGAGAGCTGGAAGTAAATCGAGACAGAAAATAGCAGTCCGTTTGTATCACGGAGCTGAACTTACATTGATCAGCAGGCTGCAGAAGGAACAACTGGCTTTCACTGCCCAGTCCTCTAGCTCCTCGGGTTCACAGTCTGGAAACACACACACACACACACACACACACACACACAATAAAGTCTCAGTGGCACCAACTGGGAGCGAACACGTGTACACACACGATCATAGACAAGACAAGACTCATGTCTAACACAAAATACCTGCACGCAAATACACACACACACACACACACACACACACACACACACACACACACACACACACACACACACTGACACTCACCGTCAAAAATATTGAGGTCTCTGAGCAGCAACGGGCCATAGATTCCCTCCAGAATGCTCTCAAACCCTGGAATACACATCAACTAGTGGTTAGAGTGGAGAGGAGGTAGGTACCCTAGTGGTTAGAGTGGAGAGCCCTGGAATACACATCAACTAGTGGTTAGAGTGGAGAGGAGGTAGGTACCCTAGTGGTTAGAGTGGAGAGCCCTGGAATACACATCAACTAGTGGTTAGAGTGTAGAGGAGGTAGGTAGACTAGTGGTTAGAATGGAGAGCCCTGGAATACACATCAACTAGTGGTTAGAGTGGAGAGGAGGTAGGTACCCTAGTGGTTAGAGTGGAGAGCCCTGGAATACACATCAACTAGTGGTTAGAGTGGAGAGGAGGTAGGTACCCTAGTGGTTAGAGTGGAGAGCCCTGGAATACACATCAACTAGTGGTTAGAGTGTAGAGGAGGTAGGTAGACTAGTGGTTAGAGTGTAGAGCCCTGGAATACACATCAACTAGTGGTTAGAATGGAGAGGAGGTAGGTAGTCTAGTGGTTAGAATGGAGAGGAGGTAGGTACCCTAGTGGTTAGAGTGGAGAGCCCTGGAATACACATCAACTAGTGGTTAGAGTGGAGAGGAGGTAGGTACCCTAGTGGTTAGAGTGGAGAGGAGGTAGGTACCCTAGTGGTTAGAGTGGAGAGGCGGCAGGTAGCCTACTGGTTAGAGTGTAGAGGAGGCAGGTAGCCTAGTGGTTAGAGTGTAGAGGAGGCAGGTAGCCTAGTGGTTAGAGTGTAGAGGAGGCAGGTAGCCTAGTGGTTAGAGTGTAGAGGAGGCAGGTAGCCTAGTGGTTAGAGTGTAGAGGAGGCAGGTAGTCTAGTGGTTAGAGTGTAGAGGAGGCAGGTAGCCTAGTGGTTAGAGTGTAGAGGAGGCAGGTAGCCTAGTGGTTAGAGTGTAGAGGAGGTAGGTAGTCTAGTGGTTAGAGTGTAGAGGAGGCAGGTAAGTCTAGTGGTTAGAGTGTAGAGGAGGCAGGTAGTCTAGTGGTTAGAGTGTAGAGGAGGCAGGTAGCCTAGTGGTTAGAGTGTAGAGGAGGTAGGTAGTCTAGTGGTTAGAGTGTAGAGGAGGCAGGTAGCCTAGTGGTTAGAGTGTAGAGGAGGCAGGTAGGATGGATATAGGTCTGTAACAGTTTGGGTCTAGAGGCAGGGCAGGATGGGTATAGGTCTGTAACAGTTTGGGTCTAGAAGCAGGGCAGGATGGGTATAGGTCTGTAACAGTTTGGGTCTAGAGGCAGGGCAGGATGGGTATAGGTCTGTAACAGTTTGGGTCTAGAGGCAGGGCAGGATGGGTATAGGTCTGTAACAGTTTGGGTCTAGAGGCAGGGCAGGATGGGTATAGGTCTGTAACAGTTTGGGTCTAGAGGCAGGGCAGGATGGGTATAGGTCTGTAACAGTTTGGGTCTAGAGGCAGGGCAGGATGGGTATAGGTCTGTAACAGTTTGGGTCTAGAGGCAGGGCAGGATGGGTATAGGTCTGTAACAGTTTGGGTCTAGAGGCAGGGCAGGATGGATATAGGTCTGTAACAGTTTGGGTCTAGAGGCAGGGCAGGATGGGTATAGGTCTGTAACAGTTTGGGTCTAGAGGCAGGGCAGGATGGGTATAGGTCTGTAACAGTTTGGGTCTAGAGGCAGGGCAGGATGGGTATAGGTCTGTAACAGTTTGGGTCTAGAGGCAGGGCAGGATGGATATAGGTCTGTAACAGTTTGGGTCTAGAGGCAGGGCAGGATGGGTATAGGTCTGTAACAGTTGGGGTCTAGAGGCAGGGCAGGATGGGTATAGGTCTGTAACAGTTTGGGTCTAGAGGCAGGGCAGGATGGGTATAGGTCTGTAACAGTTTGGGTCTAGAGGCAGGGCAGGGTGGGTTAAACTGGCAGTTAGCATTATATTGACGTTAACAGTTGTGAGATTAGGCTACAGGTTAAACATAAAATAAACAAATAAACAAATTAAACAAACACCGGCTGTTGTTGACAAGCACCCTCAGTTCAAATACATATTATTTCCTACTTAATGAAGTGATTGAAATGATCTTCATCCTCAATAGTCTATTCCAGCAGACTACCGGGGGGAAAACAAGCATCTCAACAACAACAACACCTCGCTACTCATGTTTAATACATCTGTCTGTTAATTTGAAACATTCAAGCTGCTAAAACCATTCAGTTTACATCTTGACTACTGCAGACTATCTGAAATGAGAGGTGGGCCTCGTGTGTGTGTGTGTGTGTGTGTGTGTGTGTGTGTGTGTGTGTGTGTGTGTGTATCATGTGTTGTTTAGGTCTCTGAAATAAGATGCAGGACTCGTGTGTGTATCATGTGTTGCCCATGCCTATCGAAATGACAAGTCAATCTCGCAAATGGGCCATTTATAACCGTTTGTAGTCTTAACATGGTGGTTTGTTGCATATGGCCCATATACCACGGCCAACGGCTGTATCCAGGCACTTGGTATTAGCCTGTTGCAAACGTAGCAGCTACTCTTCCTGGGGTCCAAACAGAACACAGAACACAGAACACAGAGCACAGAGCACAGAACACAGAGCACAGAACACAGAGCACAGAACACAGAGCACAGAGCACAGAACACAGAGCACAGAACACAGAACACAGAGCACAGAACACAGAGCACAGAGCACAGAACACAGAACACAGAGCACAGAGCACAGAACACAGAACACAGAACACAGAGCACAGAGCACAGAACACAGAGCACAGAACACAGAGCACAGAACACAATTCAGAACATCAATAGACAAGAACAGCTCAAGGACAGAACTATATACATTATTAAAAAGGCCCATGTAGCCTCCATATCAATGCTTAAACACAAACTATCTGGGTCCAATAGGGGGAGAGGAGGTGTGGCCGGGAGGTGTGGCTTTATCTGCCCTCATATCAATACATAGACACAAACTATCTGGGTCCAATAGGGGGAGAGGAGGTGTGGCCGGGAGGTGTGGCTTTATCTGCCCTCATATCAATACATAGACACAAACTATCTGGGTCCAATAGGGGGAGAGGAGGTGTGGCCGGGAGGTGTGGCTTTATCTGCCCTCATATCAATACATAGACACAAACTATCTGGGTCCAATAGGGGAGGTGTGGCCGGGAGGTGTGGCTTTATCTGCCCTCATATCAATACATAGACACAAACTATCTGGGTCCAATAGGGGGAGAGGAGGTGTGGCCGGGAGGTGTGGCTTTATCTGCCCTCATATCAATACATAGACACAAACTATCTGGGTCAAATAGGGGGAGAGGAGGTGTGGCCGGGAGGTGTGGCTTTATCTGCCCTCATATCAATACATAGACACAAACTATCTGGGTCCAATAGGGGGAGAGGAGGTGTGGCCGGGAGGTGTGGCTTTATCTGCCCTCATATCAATACATAGACACAAACTATCTGGGTCCAATAGGGGGAGAGGAGGTGTGGCCGGGAGGTGTGGCTTTATCTGCCCTCATATCAATACATAGACACAAACTATCTGGGTCCAATAGGGGGAGAGGAGGTGTGGCCGTGAGGTGTGGCTTTATCTGCCCTCATATCAATACATAGACACAAACTATCTGGGTCCAATAGGGGGAGAGGAGGTGTGGCCGGGAGGTGTGGCTTTATCTGCCCTCATATCAATACATAGACACAAACTATCTGGGTCAAATAGGGGAGGTGTGGCCGTGAGGTGTGGCTTTATCTGTTTTGTGAAACCAGGTTTTATGTTTATTTAAAACAATATGCGATGGAAGGAAGTTCCATGCAATAAGGGCTCTATATAATACTGTACACTTTCTTCAATTTGTTCTGGATCTGGGGACTATGAAAAGACCCCCGAGGGGCACGTCTGGTGGGGAAAGTGTGTGTGTCAGAGCTGTGTGTAAGTTGATTGTGAAAACAATTTGGGATTTTCAACAATTTGGGATTTTCTTATAAAAACAAGAAGTGATACAGTCAGTCTCTCCTCAACTCTGAGCCAAGAGAGACTGGGCATCCATAGTATTAATATCAGCCCTCTGATTACAATGAAGAGCAAGACGTGCCTCTCTGTTCTGGGCCAGCTGCACTTGACCTTAAGCATCGTGCTTAAAGCCAATTTATTATTGATTCTAAAATGTGGTCGGAGGCGCCATATGGAAGGGAATGCGGAGACCAAATTGAGTTCCATACCACATCACTCCCAAATGTTGTTACGATAGCTAGTTATAGTAACCATAACAAACCCCGCAGCTAGTTATAGTAACCATAACAAACCCAGCAGCTAGTTATAGTAACCACAACAAACACGGTATAGTAACCATAACAAACACGGTATAGCTAGTTATAGTAACCATAACAAACACGGTATAGCTAGTTATAGTAACCATAACAAACACGGCAGCTAGTTATAGTAACCACAACAAACACGTTATAGCTAGTTATAGTAACCATAACAAACACGTTATAGCTAGTTATAGTAACCATAACAAACACGGTATAGCTAGTTATAGTAACCATAACAAACACGTTATAGCTAGTTATAGTAACCATAACAAACACGTTATAGCTAGTTATAGTAACCATAACAAACACGTTATAGCTAGTTATAGTAACCATAACAAACACGTTATAGCTAGTTATAGTAACCATAACAAACACGGTATAGCTAGTTATAGTAACCATAACAAACACGTTATAGCTAGTTATAGTAACCATAACAAACACGTTATAGCTAGTTATAGTAACCACAACAAACACGGTATAGTAACCATAACAAACACGGTATAGCTAGTTATAGTAACCATAACAAACACGGTATAGCTAGTTATAGTAACCACAACAAACACGTTATAGCTAGTTATAGTAACCACAACAAACAAGTTATAGCTAGTTATAGTAACCATAACAAACACGTTATAGCTAGTTATAGTAACCATAACAAACACGTTATAGCTAGTTATAGTAACCATAACAAACACGTTATAGCTAGTTATAGTAACCATAACAAACCCCGCAGCTAGTTATAGTAACCATAACAAACACGTTATAGCTAGTTATAGTAACCATAACAAACACGGTATAGCTAGTTATAGTAACCATAACAAACACGTTATAGCTAGTTATAGTAACCATAACAAACCCCGCAGCTAGTTATAGTAACCATAACAAACACGGTATAGCTAGTTATAGTAACCATAACAAACACGGTATAGCTAGTTATAGTAACCATAACAAACACGTTATAGCTAGTTATAGTAACCATAACAAACACGTTATAGCTAGTTATAGTAACCATAACAAACACGTTATAGCTAGTTATAGTAACCATAACAAACACGTTATAGCTAGTTATACTAACCATAACAAACACGTTATAGCTAGTTATAGTAACCATAACAAACACGTTATAGCTAGTTATAGTAACCATAACAAACACGTTATAGCTAGTTATAGTAACCATAACAAACACGTTATAGCTAGTTATACTAACCATAACAAACACGTTATAGCTAGTTATAGTAACCATAACAAACACGTTATAGCTAGTTATACTAACCATAACAAACACGTTATAGCTAGTTATAGTAACCATAACAAACACGTTATAGCTAGTTATAGTAACCATAACAAACACGTTATAGCTAGTTATAGTAACCATAACAAACACGTTATAGCTAGTTATACTAACCATAACAAACACGTTATAGCTAGTTATACTAACCATAACAAACACGTTATAGCTAGTTATAGTAACCATAACAAACACGTTATAGCTAGTTATAGTAACCATAACAAACCCCGCAGCTAGTTATAGTAACCATAACAAACACGTTATAGCTAGTTATAGTAACCATAACAAACACGTTATAGCTAGTTATAGTAACCATAACAAACACGTTATAGCTAGTTATAGTAACCATAACAAACACGTTATAGCTAGTTATAGTAACCATAACAAACTCGTTATAGCTAGTTATAGTAACCATAACAAACTCGTTATAGCTAGTTATAGTAACCATAACAAACACGTTATAGCTAGTTATAGTAACCATAACAAACACGTTATAGCTAGTTATAGTAACCATAACAAACACGTTATAGCTAGTTATAGTAACCATAACAAACACGTTATAGCTAGTTATAGTAACCATAACAAACCCCGCAGCTAGTTATAGTAACCATAACAAACACGTTATAGCTAGTTATAGTAACCATAACAAACACGTTATAGCTAGTTATAGTAACCATAACAAACACGTTATAGCTAGTTATAGTAACCATAACAAACACGTTATAGCTAGTTATAGTAACCATAACAAACACGTTATAGCTAGTTATAGTAACCATAACAAACACGTTATAGCTAGTTATACTAACCATAACAAACACGTTATAGCTAGTTATAGTAACCATAACAAACACGTTATAGCTAGTTATAGTAACCATAACAAACACGGCAGCTAGTTATAGTAACCATAACAAACACGTTATAGCTAGTTATAGTAACCATAACAAACACGTTATAGCTAGTTATAGTAACATAACAAACACGTTATAGCTAGTTATACTAACCATAACAAACACGTTATAGCTAGTTATAGTAACCATAACAAACACGTTATAGCTAGTTATAGTAACCATAACAAACACGTTATAGCTAGTTATAGTAACCATAACAAACACGTTATAGCTAGTTATAGTAACCATAACAAACACGTTATAGCTAGTTATAGTAACCATAACAAACACGTTATAGCTAGTTATAGTAACCATAACAAACACGTTATAGCTAGTTATAGTAACCATAACAAACACGTTATAGCTAGTTATAGTAACCATAACAAACACGTTATAGCTAGTTATAGTAACCATAACAAACACGTTATAGCTAGTTATAGTAACCATAACAAACACGTTATAGCTAGTTATACTAACCATAACAAACACGGTATAGCTAGTTATAGTAACCATAACAAACACGTTATAGCTAGTTATAGTAACCATAACAAACACGTTATAGCTAGTTATAGTAACCATAACAAACACGTTATAGCTAGTTATAGTAACCATAACAAACACGATAGCTAGTTATAGTAACCATAACAAACACGTTATAGCTAGTTATAGTAACCATAACAAACACGTTATAGCTAGTTATAGTAACCATAACAAACACGTTATAGCTAGTTATAGTAACCATAACAAACACGTTATAGCTAGTTATAGTAACCATAACAAACACGGCAGCTAGTTATAGTAACCATAACAAACACGTTATAGCTAGTTATAGTAACCATAACAAACACGTTATAGCTAGTTATAGTAACCATAACAAACCCGTTATAGCTAGTTATAGTAACCATAACAAACACGGTAACTAGTTATAGTAACCATAACAAACACGGTATAGCTAGTTATACTAACCATAACAAACACGGTAACTAGTTATAGTAACCATAACAAACACGTTATAGCTAGTTATAGTAACCATAACAAACACGTTATAGCTAGTTATAGTAACCATAACAAACTCGTTATAGCTAGTTATAGTAACCATAACAAACACGTTATAGCTAGTTATAGTAACCATAACAAACACGTTATAGTAACCATAACAAACACGTTATAGCTAGTTATAGTAACCATAACAAACACGTTATAGCTAGTTATAGCAGCCATAACAAACACGTTATAGCTAGTTATAGTAACCATAACAAACACGTTATAGCTAGTTATAGCAGCCATAACAAACACGGTATAGCTAGTTATAGTAACCATAACAAACACGTTATAGCTAGTTATAGTAACCATAACAAACACGGTAACTAGTTATAGTAACCATAACAAACACGTTATAGCTAGTTATAGTAACCATAACAAACACGTCATAGCTAGTTATAGTAACCATAACAAACACGTTATAGCTAGTTATAGTAACCATAACAAACACGTTATAGCTAGTTATAGTAACCATAACAAACACGGTATAGCTAGTTATAGTAACCATAACAAACACGTTATAGCTAGTTATAGTAACCATAACAAACACGTTATAGCTAGTTATAGCAGCCATAACAAACACGTTATAGCTAGTTATAGCAGCCATAACAAACACGTTATAGCTAGTTATAGCAGCCATAACAAACACGGTATAGCTAGTTAAGCTAATCCAACTAGCTTGTTAGCTGCTAGAAATCATGGACTTCTACGAGGTGTTTTCACTGGGACGTACATTGGAAACAGCCAAGACAGGACAAAGAGAAACGGAGTCAACAGAAAACGGACATGCTAAACTACCTGCTGTTATTAAAGACAGCTTGTAAAGGCATTTAGCATTAGCGACTAACGATAGTTACCTGACGTTATTAAAGGCAGCTTGTAAAGGCATTTAGCATTAGCGGCTAACGTTAGTTACCTGACGTTATTAAAGGCAGCTTGTAAAGGCATTTAGCATTAGCGACTAACGAGTTACCTGCAGTTGTAAAGGTATTTAGCATTAGCAGCTAACGTTAGTTACCTGCTGTTGAAAAGGTATCTAGCATTAGCGGCTAACGTTAGTTACCTGCTGTTGAAAAGGTATCTAGCATTGTCAGCTAACGTTAGTTACCTGCTGTTGAAAAGGTATCTAGCATTATCAGCTAACGTTAGTTACCTGCTGTTGAAAAGGTATCTAGCATTATCAGCTAACGTTAGTTACCTGCTGTTATTAAAGACAGCTTGTAAAGGTATCTAGCATTAGCGGCTAACGTTACAGCTAAACCGGGTTTAACTCATGTTGTGGATCTTTCCCTTTTTGTACTTTGGGGATGTAAAATCGCTTCCAAGTTCAAAAGGCCATTTAAAAAAAGATGCCTAGGTTTCTTCTTACCGACGCAGTTGATCAGTTTGTGCCGCCAGGTATCGAGTTCCCGCTTGAATCCGTTCCTTTCTACGGTGCATTTGGAGCTGCGGCACCGGGCAGCCATTCTGTCTGCCTCCTCCTTTCACCCTGCTCGGTCTCTCTTTGCGTCATCAGGAGTCAACCTCCGCTCATCACGACTGACCTCTCTCTCTCTCTCTCTCTCTCTCTCCCTGTCTCTCTCTCTCCCTCCCTCCCTCCCTCCCTCTCTCTCTTTCTCTCTCTCTCTGTCTCTCTCTCTCCCTCCCTCCCTCCCTCCCTCTCTCTCTCTGTCTCTCTCTCTGTCTCGCTCTCTCTCTCTGTCTCTCTGTCTCTCTCTATCTCTGTCTCTCTGTCTCTCTCTCTCTCTGTCTCTCCCTCTCTCTCTCTCTCTCAATTCAATTTCAATTCAAGGGCTTTATTGGCATGGGAAACATGTGTTAACATTGCCAAAGCAAGTGAGGTAGACAACATACAAAGTGAATATATAAAGTGAAAAACAACAAAAAATTAACAGTAAACATTACACATACAGAGGTTTCAAAACAGTAAAGACATTACAAATGTCATATTATATAAATATATACAGTGTTTTAACAATGTACAAATGGTTAAAGGACACAAGATAAAGTACTCTCTCTCTCTCTCTGTCCATCTCTCTCTCTCTCTCTGTCTCTCTCTCTCTCCCTCTCTCTCTGTCTCTCTCTCCCTCTCTCTCTGTCTCTCTCTCTCTCTCAATTCAAGTTTAATGGATGGTGCTTTATTGGCATGGGAAACATATGTTTACATTGACAATGCAATAAACAAAAGTTAAATAAACAAATGAACAGACATTTCAAATGTCGTGTTATGTGCAAATAGTTGATGTACAAAAGGAAAAATAAATAAACATAAATATGGGTTGTATTTACAATGGTGTTTGTTCTTCACTGGTTGCCCTTTTCTCGTGGCAACAGGTCACAAATCTTGCTGCTGTGATGTCACTCTCATTTAGAATTGCGACCTGGCCAAGATAAAGCGAAGCAGTTTCGACACATACAGCAACACAGAGTTACACATGGAGTAAAACAAACATACAGTCAATAATACAGTAGAAAAATAAGTCTATATACGATGTGAGCAAATGAGGTGAGATAAGGGAGGTGAAGGTGTAACGGATGTGAAACGGCTAGCTTAGTTAGCGGTGTTCGCGCTAAATAGCGTTTCAATCAGTGACGTCACTTGCTCTGAGACCTTGAAGTAGTAGTTCCCCTTGCTCTGCGAGGGCCGCGGCTTTTGTGGAGCGATGGGTAACGACGCTTCGAGGGTGACTGTTGTTGATGTGTGCAGAAGGTCCCTAGTTCGCGCCCGGGTATGGGCGAGGGGACGGTCTAAAACTTGTACTGTTACAAAGGCAAAAAAAAAAAGGCCATGGTGGCGAAGTAAATACAATATAGCTGTAACGGAATTCTTCGTCCTCCTCTGACGAGGAGTATGAAACGTGGGACCAATGCGCAGCGTGGTGTGTGTGAGGGTGTGATGGTGTGTGTGAGGGTGTGATGGTGTGTGTGAGGGTGTGATGGTGTGTGTGAGGGTGTGATGGTGTGTGTGTAACGGTATTCTTCGTCCTCCTCTGACGAGGAGTATGAAACGTGGGACCAATGCGCAGCGTGGTGTGTGTGAGGGTGTGATGGTGTGTGTGAGGGTGTGATGGTGTGTGTGAGGGTGTGATGGTGTGTGTGTAACGGTATTCTTCGTCCTCCTCTGACGAGGAGTATGAAATGTGGGACCAATGCGCAGCGTGGTATGTGTTCATGATGTTTATTTTACTGAACACTGAGAATACAAAATAACAACGTGAAAATAAACGAAAACCGAAACAGTCCTGAAAGGTGCAGAAAACATTAGACAGAAAAAAAAATCACCCATAAAACACAGGTGGGAAAAGGCTACCTAAGTATGATTCTCAATCAGAGACAACGAACGACAGCTGCCTCTGATTGAGAACCACACCAGGCCAAACACATCAACACAACAAAGGTGCGGACTCCGGCCGCAAAACCTGAACCTATAGGGGAGGGTCTGGGTGGGCGTCTGTCTGCGGTGGCGGCTCTGGCGCGGGATGTGGGCCCCACTCCACCATAGTCTTTACCCGCCTCCTTGGCGCCTTTAGAGCCTCGCCGCCGACCTCGGACTGGGGACCCTAGCAGCGGGCTCCGAATGGACGGGAGATTCCGGCAGCACCGGACAGACGGGCGGCTCTGGCAGCTCAGGACAGACGGGTGGCTCTGGCAGCTCAGGACAGACGGGCGGCTGTAGCAGCTCAGGACAGACGGGCGGCTCTGGCAGCTCAGGACAGACGGGCGGCTCTGGCAGCTCAGGACAGACAGGCGGCTCTGGCAGCTCAGGACAGACGGGCGGCTCTGGCAGCTCAGGACAGACTGGCGGACCTGGAGGGAGGAGACAGAGAGACAGCCTGGTGCGTGGGGCTGCCACAGGACCCACCAGGCTGGGGAGACCTACAGGAGGCCTGGTGCTTGGAGGAGGCACAGGTTGAACCGAGCTGTGGGGGAGCACTGGAGCTCTGGTGCATACCACGCGCACCTCTCCCTTAGGCTCAATACCCACATTCGCCCGGCACGGGCGGAGCGCAGGCATAGAACGCACTGCACCCTCCCAGCGCCCTGGAGACACAGCACGCAGTGCTGGCGCAGGATACCCTGGGCCGAAACGACGTACCGGAGACCAAACACGCTGGGCTGGTACAACACGCCCTGGCTGGATGCCCACTCTCGCTTGGCACCTGCGGGGGGCTGGCCTATAGCCCACCGGGCTGTGAGCGCGTACTGGCGACACCGGGCGTTTGACCACATAACACGGTGCCTGACCAGTACTACGCTTCCTCCGGTAAGCACGAGGAGCGGGCCCAGGTCTCCAACCTGACCAGTACTGCGCTTCCTCCGGTAAGCACCAGGAGTGGGCTCAGGTCTTCAACCTGACCAGTACTGCACGAGGAGCGGGCCCAGGTCTCCAACCTGACCAGTACTGCGCTTCCTCCGGTAAGCACCAGGAGCGGGCCCAGGTCTCCAACCTGACCAGTACTGCGCTTCCTCCGGTAAGCACCAGGAGCGGGCCCAGGTCTCCAACCTGACCAGTACTGCGCTTCCTCCGGTAAGCACCAGGAGTGGGCCCAGGTCTCCAACCTGACCAGTACTGCACCAGGAGTGGGCCCAGGTCTCCAACCTGACCAGTACTGCACCAGGAGTGGGCCCAGGTCTCCAACCTGACCAGTACTGCACCAGGAGTGGGCCCAGGTCTCCAACCTGACCAGTACTGCACCAGGAGTGGGCCCAGGTCTCCAACCTGACCAGTACTACGCTTCCTCCGGTAAGCACCAGGAGTGGGCCCAGGTCTCCAACCTGACCAGTACTGCACCAGGAGTGGGCCCAGGTCTCCAACCTGACCAGTACTGCACCAGGAGTGGGCCCAGGTCTCCAACCTGACCAGTACTGCACCAGGAGCGGGCCCAGGTCTCCAACCTGACCAGTACTACGCTTCCTCCGGTAAGCACCAGGAGTGGGCCCAGGTCTCCAACCTGACCAGTACTGCACCAGGAGCGGGCCCAGGTCTCCAACCTGACCAGTACTACGCTTCCTCCGGTAAGCACCAGGAGTGGGCCCAGGTCTCCAACCTGACCAGTACTGCACCAGGAGCGGGCCCAGGTCTCCAACCTGACCAGTACTGCACCAGGAGTGGGCCCAGGTCTCCAACCTGACCAGTACTGCACGAGGAGCGGGCCCAGGTCTCCAACCTGACCAGTACTACGCTTCCTCCGGTAAGCACCAGGAGCGGGCCCAGGTCTCCAACCTGACCAGTACTACGCTTCCTCCGGTAAGCACCAGGAGCGGGCCCAGGTCTCCAACCTGACCAGTACTACGCTTCCTCCGGTAAGCACCAGGAGCGGGCCCAGGTCTCCAACCTGACCAGTACTACGCTTCCTCCGGTAAGCACCAGGAGCGGGCCCAGGTCTCCAACCTGACCAGTACTACGCTTCCTCCGGTAAGCACCAGGAGCGGGCCCAGGTCTCCAACCTGACCAGTACTACGCTTCCTCCGGTAAGCACCAGGAGCGGGCCCAGGTCTCCAACCTGACCAGTACTACGCTTCCTCCGGTAAGCACCAGGAGCGGGCCCAGGTCTCTAACCTGACCAGTACTACGCTTCCTCCGGTAAGCACCAGGAGCGGGCCCAGGTCTCCAACCTGACCAGTACTACGCTTCCTCCGGTAAGCACCAGGAGCGGGCCCAGGTCTCCAACCTGACCAGTACTACGCTTCCTCCGGTAAGCACCAGGAGCGGGCCCAGGTCTCAAACCTGACCAGTACTACGCTTCCTCCGGTAAGCACCAGGAGCGGGCCCAGGTCTCCAACCTGACCAATACTACGCTTCCTCCGGTAAGCACCAGGAGCGGGCCCAGGTCTCCAACCTGACCAGTACTACGCTTCCTCCGGTAAGCACCAGGAGCGGGCCCAGGTCTCCAACCTGACCAATACTACGCTTCCTCCGGTAAGCACCAGGAGCGGGCCCAGGTCTCCAACCTGACCAGTACTACGCTTCCTCCGGTAAGCACCAGGAGCCCCCCGTGTGCGCCCCCCCCCCTCAAAAAAATTAAAGAAAATAAATACTTATTTTCCACCATAATTTGCAAATAAATTCATTAAAAATCCTACAATGTGATTTTCTGGATTTTTTTCTCTCATTTTTGTCTGTCATAGTTGACGTGTACCTATGATGAAAATTACAGGCCTCTCTCATCTTTTTAAGTGGGAGAACTTGCACAATTGGTGGCTGACTAAACACTTTTTTTGCCCCACTGTCTATACCATCTACTGCATCTTGTATATAGTCTAAACCATCTACTGCATCTTGTATATAGTCTATACCATCTACTGCATCTTGTATACAGTCTATACCATCTACTGCATCTTGTATATAGTCTATACCATCTACTGCATCTTGTATATAGTCTAAACTATCTACTGCATCTTGTATATAGTCTATACCATCTACTGCATCTTGTATATAGTCTATACCATCTACTGCATCTTGTATATAGTCTATACCATCTACTGCATCTTGTATATAGTCTATACCATCTACTGCATCTTGTATATAGTCTATACCATCTACTGCATCTTGTATATAGTCTATACCATCTACTGCATCTTGTATATAGTCTAAACTATCTACTGCATCTTGTATATAGTCTATACCATCTACTGCATCTTGTATACAGTCTATACCATCTACTGCATCTTGTATACAGTCTATACCATCTACTGCATCTTGTATATAGTCTAAACTATCTACTGCATCTTGTATATAGTCTATACCATCTACTGCATATTGTATATAGTCTATACCATCTACTGCATCTTGTATACAGTCTATACCATCTACTGCATCTTGTATATAGTCTATACCATCTACTGCATCTTGTATATAGTCCATACTATCTACTGCATCTTGTATATAGTCTATACCATCTACTGCATCTTGTATATAGTCTATACCATCTACTGCATCTTGTATATAGTCTAAACTATCTACTGCATCTTGTATATAGTCTATACCATCTACTGCATATTGTATATAGTCTATACCATCTACTGCATCTTGTATATAGTCTATACCATCTACTGCATCTTGTATATAGTCCATACTATCTACTGCATCTTGTATACAGTCTATACCATCTATTGCATCTTGTATATAGTCTATACCATCTACTGCATCTTGTATATAGTCCATACTATCTACTGCATCTTGTATACAGTCTATACCATCTACTGCATCTTGTATATCGTCTATACTATCTACTGCATCTTGCTACCTGCCCTCCAGGACACCTACACCACCTGATGTCACAGGAAGGCCGAAAAGATCATCAAGGACAACAACCACCCGAGCCACAGCCTGATCACCCTGGTATCATCCAGAAGGCGAGGTCAGTACAGGTGCATCAAAGCTGGGACCGAGAGACTGAAAAACAGCTTCTATCTCAAGGCCATCAGACTGTTAAACAGCCACCACTAACATTGAGTGGCTGCTGCCAACATACTGACTCAACTCTCTGGCCACTTTAATGCATGGACTTAATAAAGGTATCACTTTAAACTATGGCACTTTATATGATGTTTACATACCCTACATTACTCATCTCATATGTATATACTGTACTCTATACCATCTACTGCATCTTGCCTATGCCGTTCGGCCATCACCCATCCATGTATTTATAGGTACATATTCTAGAAATTGAAATTGTTAGATTACTTGTTAGATATCACTGCACGGTGGGGAACTAGAAGCACAAGCATTTCACTACACTCAGCATTAACATCTGCTAACCATGTGACCAATAACATCTGCTAACCATGTGACCAATAACATCTGCTAACCATGTGACCATTAACATATGCTAACCATGTGACCACTACACTCAGCATTAACGTCTGCTAACCATGTGACCAATAACATCTGCTAACCATGTGACCAATAACATCTGCTAACCATGTGACCATTAACATCTGCTAATCATGTGACCAATACATTGTGATTTGATTTGA